>NC_056726.1:608681726-608856726 GCF_019279795.1 Protopterus annectens
CACAATGGAGCCATGTCAGCTCCAAATAAAGGGTGCATATGTGTCAGGCAGCATGCCAATGGCCAAATATGTGGCCATTGGCAAGGTACCCCGATGCAAATATGAAAAAAAATTTTTTTTTTTTCGCCCCCGTTTAAGAAACGGGCTGCGCTGTATAAAACATAAAATGAAGGTTATAAACCCACAAATGTGGGTTTTATGCAATACATGGATTTACAATGCAGGGACCAGCAGACCAAAAACAACATGGCCACCGTTTAGTGGTTGCTAAGGGGAAGCTGAGTCTAAGACATGTAACTAAGCATTAGTAGGCAATCTGATGTAAATGAGGGTTAGGATACTGAATCCCACTGTCACATAGCAAATGAGCACATTCTGAGTAGTGTAAGAGATACATAAGGGGAGGAATAGAGTAGGGGATAGGTGACATCACAGGGGGGAATGGTAGAAAGAAATGCAGTTCATTGGAGGTCAGTGTTACATGACAGATGTCAGACACAGATCATGGAAAGAGGAGTGCCACAAGATAAGCATGGGAAAGTCAAGAAATGGAAGGTGTACACTGTTACTTACACCAAAGTTTCTTGCTGGGCATGCGCATGTGCGCCATGAGGTGCGGGTAGGACAGTGTGTGCGCGTGTAAGGCAGACTGAGCATGTGGGAGCGTGTTGGTAGACTTTGAAGACTGTTTACTGTTTACGCTAGTGTGCGCGTGTAGGGCAGACTGAGCATGGGAGCCTGTTGGCAGAGTTGTAACACTGTTTGCGCTGGTGTGCACGTTTTAACCCGAATAAGCAGATTCGAACCGTGTAAGCATGTGTGCGTGTAAGCCACTGTGAGCGTGTTTTGCTGGTATGCACGTTGCTCCCCTGAGGAAACAGAAAGGAAAAAGGAAGCAACAGAATTAGTAGGAAGCTAGCAGGGAATACTGCTGGAGCTAGCAGGTGAAAACAATTAGAAGCAGGCAATTACACAGGCAGAATAGTAGCTCAGCCAAGCACTTAAAACTCTGCAAACAGCAGTGCAGGATGTATCTCTCAAGAGACACTGCAAGACAGGAGTAAGCTATTAGAAGTGAAAACTGAAAAGCTGAACTCAGAGCAGAAATGCTAGGGGCTGCCATAGCTGTCATAAGGAGACATAGGCGACTTGCTGAGGGTGGTGACAATGCAGATGGTGCCAGACAACCCACAGTGAGGAGACGGAGAAGAGTGTACAGGCCCAGGGTCACCTACCACGGGTTACATGAGCTGGAGATAGTAGAGTGCTATAGAGTGGACAGAGACCTCCTGCAGCAAATTGTCGAGCTGTGCAGGCCACGCCTCACACACAGAACCAACAGAGGGGAACCCATCCCAGTGGAAACCAAGGTATGTGTTGGCCTAAGAATACTAGCAACAGGTACCTTCCAGAGACCAACTGGTGATATGATGGGGATATCACAGGCATCAGCCTCCAGGGTACTGCACCAGTTCCTGGATGCCATGTCAGCACATGTCGGTGATCATGTATATTTCCCCAATGCCCGTGAGGTATTGGCCAGCAATATGCATCTCTTCCAGCAAATAGCGGAATACCCTGAGGTAGTGGGTGCAATAGACTGCACGCACATACGCATCAAAGCACCAGCCGGTGAGCGGGTAGGGCCTACATTAACCGCAAGGGCTTCCCTCCATCAACTGCCAGGTCATGTGTGATGCCCAGGGCATAATAATGAATGTGTGTGCTGGCTGCCCTGGGAGCTACCATGATTCCCATATCTGGCATTTGACGCAGCTGTACCAGACATTTGCCAATGGGGACATCCCACACGGACACCTAGTGGGGGATGCAGGTTATGCACTGGAGCCGTGGCTGATGACACCCATCAGAAATGCACACACACCTGAACAGGAACGCCATAATGAGGCACACGCACAAACACGTAATGTAATAGAGCGTGTGTTTGGGCTGCTCAAGTCACGGTTCCGGTGTCTGGACACATCTGGTGGAGCCTTGCAGTACTCACCAACTACATGTACCCAAATTGTCATGGTATGTGCTATGCTACATAATATGATCTTGCGAAAACAGCTGCAGCAGGACCAGCATAGGGCCGGGCCAAACAGCCCCCACCATTGCCAAGGCCATCACAGGCAGAGCGTGACTCGGAGGAGGAACAACCTGAGCCTGCCCCAGTAGGCAGAAGGAGGCATGCCCAGTATGCCCTGGCCTTGGCAAAGAGGCAACGATAGCACATACACTGGCTCAGTAGGAACCCTGGGAATGATACCCCTCTGACTCACTCATATAATAACATGGATGCCTAAAATGACATAACCTGCTCTCAAACATGTACAGGGAGTGTAATATGTGCATCCGACAGAGGCAGCCCTGCAGCACCACCTGAGGCATGAATGCCATGTGTTAAGTAATGTAATACCATGTACTATATGCACACTTGAGGACCCTGACTAACATCCACCCTCACCAAGCATGAAGCCACAATATGACGATGGGATGATCAATTGCAATAATTGGCTGAAGTAATGCAGTTAGTCAAAGGGAGCCAATGTGTGCCAGCCTGGGATGACATGCTGAGCATGACATGATGCACCACCTGCTAGGGGTGGCGTGCACCTATCAGTCCAGGCCTCATGGATACTGGCAAAGGCTGTCAGTACCCACAGCGTGCCCTGAATAGGTAAGGCTCAAAACACAAACCCACCTCCATAGGTACCACAAGGGATAAGAACCTAGATGTAATGCTACCCAATGCCAGAAGTCTAAACAGCAAGATGCGTGCAGTGTAAACGCACCCAGTATGGAGAATGTTGATATCTGTCCTGTAACAGAAAACTGGGTCAAGGCTCACAACAGCACCCTAACACTACCAGGTTACACCTCATACTGTGCTGTACAGCCTCAAAACATGGAACAAGCTACAAAAGGAGGGTGACTAGCAATAATTGTCAAGGATAACCACACCCCATGTTGGTACCACAACAAGAAGCAGCATGGACTAGCCATGGTCAAGTAACAGTGGCTAAAACCGCTTCCCAGTATATAGCCTGCTACAGACTACCATCCTAACACCAGGAACTGCACCTGGCCTATGTTGGAATACATGAATATATCAAGCCCCCCAAACCACATTATATTGGTTGACTGAAAATACCCAGACATACACTGGGAGCATTATACTAGCACCAACACTGTAGGAGAAAAGTTCCTAGAATCCATAAACCAAAATGCCCAGGAACAACGTACCACTCCCACAAGAGGGGTAAGCATACTGGATGTGATAATCAGCAACATGGGTACTGGATGGCAAGATGAGAAGTGTATCCCTCACTGGTAAGACCAGACCATAGAGTAATCACACGCGATATACACATCCTGACCACAGTCCCTGGCCAGAAAACCACAGTGAAAAACATGTGTAAAGCATAAGTTGCAGCCCTCCAAACTGATGTGGAATCCATTAAAGGCCCTGTGCAGGTGCAAAATATGGGACACACCGCAGAACCTGTTATACAGGCATTCCATGAACACAGCCAGGAATGCTTGGATTATGCAATCACAAATAACAACAAGACACAATGCCATACACGCAGGCATCTGGCATGCTGGACTCCAGCCATTACCAAACCATGCAAGAGAATGAGGAAGCTACTACATGATAGAGCAAACATAAAAAGGGAAGTAATCACTGATCAGTAGTATGGCAATAAAATATGTCCACACATACAATCCACTAAGGCCAGCTACAACAAGTAGAATCTGTGAATCCTGAGGCAATGTTACACCTGCCCCAAGTACACAGACAACCCTCAACACCCCCCAATAAATACAAATATATGTGAGAGATGCAACCATTTATCCAAACCGGAGGCTGAGCTCCCCCAACTCAGTACTGTCAAAACTAGTCAGGAGGAGAAGGTAACCACACACACCACAAACCCAGTCCCACATAGACCTATCACAACTGTAAACCAAACACATAAACACAGAAAAACATTCCCGGAGGCCCTAATTACAAACACACCACACCAACAGAGGCCTCCAAAGCAGACCCCAAGTAACCACAACCTCCAAACATAGCACATGCAACACATAGTACACAAAGCTGGTGTGCCAAACAGTCACAGGCCAGAAGGAGAAACAACATGCCTGATACAGTTGTAATAGGTGACTCTATAGGCAGACACACTGCTGTCCCACTCACCAGACTGAACAAGGGAAAGGGTACAGTAAGCTGCCTGTAGGCTGCTACAATATGCCACATAACACAAGTACGCAGGTCACCCCAAAGCAAGTAGAAATATGATGCAGTCATTGTCCATGCTGGTGTGAATGACCTGAGATGTACCTCCCTGGACTACATGAAAAGAGACATGGATGAGCTCTCTGAGTATGTACTCCAGGCCGGTATGACACTGGCCGTTTGCAGCATCCTACCCTCACCATGAATGATGCCACAGTACAAACACAGAATGATCAGCTTTAACAGGTGGCACAATTACAGCTGTCAGTCCAAGAGGATCTAATGTCTGTCTGCTTGAGATGTCATGCATGACAAGCCATGCTGCTGTTCCAGGGATGGCTTGCACCTGTTACCCCTGGGCGTCTGGATATTGGATAAGGCTTTTGCCACCTCCATAGAGCCGTACGTAGGCAAGGCTGAAAAGACTAACCCACCACCCTAGAAAACATAAGTGTTAAGAAACATAAGGGTAATGCTGACCAATGCCAGATGTGTAAACCGCAATATGCATGCTCCTGAGGCCCTCCCCAGTATGGAGAACATCGATGTCTGTGCAGTGACAGAAACCTGCTGCAAGCCTACTGACAGCACACCAGCACTACCAGGTTATACCTCATATCATGCGTTATGGCCCCAAAACCTGGACCAAAACATAAAAGGAGGGGGAGTATCCATATGCAGCACAGACACCCATACGTCCAGGTAACTGACAATGCACAAAGCATCGGAGACCACCCATGTGCACCTAACTGTAGTCAAAACTGCTGTACAGTCTGTAGCATGCTACAGACCACACTCTCACACACAGGAACCCCACCCAGACGTCCTGAAGACACTGGACAGTATGAATGTCCCACCAAATACCAAACAAGGTACTCACAAATTACCACATAGGTGGTAAACCATTATGTATGCAAGGAGTAATCAGGGACCTAGGGACACAAGTGGACAGTAACCTGTTATGTGACACTCACATTGCCAATGTGGCTAGGAAGACTGTCTATATTGGACACCGTATCATGAAAGGATTCACATCTACGTCAACAGAGGTCATTGTGCCCCTGTACTGTTCTCTTATCAGACCCATAATCTAGTACAATGCCTCATTTGGGATGTACCTTACCTGACACCTGCAGCGGTTAGAAAGACCTCAAAGGTACCTCACCAAGAGGATAAAGGGTCTCAAATATATGTCATATGCTGCCTGGCTGTAGACACCCCAGCTGAATGCAGTCACATACTGCCTACACAGAGGCATTGTATGTCTGTTGTACAAGGCCATGTCCAACACAGGAGTAATGGACATGCTCCACCCCAGAAAAACCAAAGCCATTGGAGCTGTGAGAGTGACAGATGTCAACCTCAACACATAATGAAATAGGATGTGCTGGAGGGACAGATACATAACCCAGAGGCTCCCCACACCCTGGAACAGGATCCCACTCCATGTTAGGCAGAGCCCCTCACTGACACTCCTCAACAGGAATATTGCCAAGTGGATGGATGATCGTAGATGTACACTGGGGGTCTTCACTGTGTCACGTCCAGACAGAGGCACAGTAAAGTAAATCATAAATGGCCATAATATTCACATAGCAAGGGGCGAAAGACACACACACTCTGGCTAGGCTTACAAATGCCCTAGGGTGGATAGCCTAGTATGAACCTATGAACCTATGAAGATACAAATTGTACAGGACACTAAGGATAATCCCAAGGCTTACTCAACTGATGGTAGGAACCATGTTGGGAATTCACAGATATGCTCTGAATCACACAAATATTACAAACAACATACCAAACACACACACATATTGCCAACATACAACCTGACAGGTGCAGTGCAAACCCCCAGAATGCAAAATATCTATCCCAGCAGACTGCTGGCCCCCTGACATTGCAGATGCTGAGGTAACAGCCAGCATCTACAAAGCAAAACACACAGCAGCAATGGTATGAGATGGTGTCCTGGGCTGAGTCCAACATGGACTCCAAGAAGAATGGAATGCCAAATCACACTACTGCTCAATGTCAGCCTTACCACAGGATATGTACCCAAAGAGCAGTGTACAACAACAGTGGTCCTTCTCAACAAAGGTGTTGCCTGAATGGATACTGCAAACTACCACCCCAGAATCCTGACAAGCTTGGTCTGCACAGCTATGGAAAGGATCAGCATGTACCGCAGACATAAAGATATCGGGGACCTACTGACACAGGACCCTACCCAGTGTGGCTGTCTTAAGTGCAGATCCTGCCCCTAAACATGTTTGACCCATTTGAAACAGTCATTAAGGTCATTGATGAGGGCAATGTGGTCCACACAGCGTAGCTGGACCTTGCAAATGCTTCCATACAATACCCTACGTGTTCAGTATAGATATGTTCACCAGCTTAAATATAAACCCCTATGTCAGTAGAGGGGTTGCAAACCAGACCAAGGACAGAACTGACATGGTCAGACATGCTGCAGCCATGTCAGACTACAAACCAGATATAAGTGGCATCCCACAAGGCTTGGTCCTGGGACCTCCCTCGTTTCGTATATATGTCCCATAGGTACAGGCCAACATGGAAGGACTGTGACTGAACATGTATGCAGAGGACTACAAACTGCCCACCATATCTGACCCCAGCTGACACAAGCATCCCACAAAAGGGCCACATAGAAACAGACAACTGGTGCCATAGCCATGTCAGCAAGCTAATTGCAGAAAAGTGTATAGTCAACCCCCGTGGATATACAGTAAGTGCCCACCAATTACCACATAGGTGTTAACCCATTACGTACCTAACATGTAATGAGAGACCTGGGGACACAAGGTGATAGATATCCTGCATTGGACAAACATGTGGCTGTAGTGTTCACAGAAACATACCATATACCCACCTAATCATGAAGGTTGTCAGATCTAGATAAGGGGAGGTCATTGTGGCTCTGCAGTCATCCTTCATCAGCGTTACAATTGACTACAATAGCCCCTGTGGGATGTACCTCAGCAGACACCTCCATCAACTGTAAAGTCCCCAACAGTACCTCACCAGGAGTAGCAAAGAGCTTGAACAGATGCCATGTGTTGCCTGATTAAACAAACTGCAGCTCCACACACTGCCATACTGCCCACCCAGAGGCAAGCTGTGCCTGATGTATAAAGCCATGTCCAAGCTGGAATCAATGAACATGCTGCACCTTGTACAATCTGAATGGCAGTGAGCTATGCACATGAGAGACCTGAACCCCAGCACTGACATACATAGGACAAGCTGTACTGAATGATCCATAACACAGAAGCCACCCCCACTCTTGAGTAAACTCCCAGTACAGGTTAGCCAGAGAGTCACCCATCGACACTCCTCAAGAGGAATCTTGATGAGTGGATGGGAGATGGTAGGTTTACCCTGGGTATCACTGTTATGTCACAGGTAGACGGAGGCACAGTATACTAACCATGACATATGTCATGGCAAACTCCAGTTACAATGTGTGTCAAGGACAAACACACTCTCTGACTAGCATTAGAAATGGCCTAGGGCACATCGCTAGTGTTTGCCAATGTCCACCTATGTTGTGGAATACACTACCAATGTTGGACAAGCCTGGTTTAAGTAGTCCATATCTGAACATAATGCAACATGGTCATATGTGCACAACTGGCCCCTAAACAGTCTGTTGTGCTCACTATGAAGATTTAAAGCAGTGATAGGACTAAAGCCCAGGATACTGTCCACCACAGTGAAAGTACTGAACCAGTACACTATATGGTACTACAGTGTTAGGTCAGTATGAAAGGATGTTGACAACTGTATGCAAAGTATCCCATGCAAACCCTGCAGGCACAGTATAATCCCTGTTGTGTTCAGACACGAAGCAGTTGGCCAGTAAGTACACAACATGACACCCAACACACAACCATAAACGTGAGATATTGTTGAAGTTCACACTCATCCAAATATGTGGTGGACTGCAGAGTTCAACATATGGAAAGCTCACACTGGGCATGCTCGCACACTTTGATAAATGAGACATATGTCAGACAACATGCCATGGAAAGGCTGAACTGGGCATGCTCACACACTTAGGCCATATCTCCGTTTAGCAGTTGGCCACACATATCTGGTATTTGTATGCGTGTCATTCCAGGAACCAACCACATCACAGCAATCTGCCCAGTGCACACAGTTAAATGACTACAGAGACATAAGTGATATAGTGGATCCCCCTCATATTCAAACATCTTCCACAGATACACAAGTTGTTCATAGAAACAGGGAATGCTATGGCAATAAAGACCTGCAAACAGTCTATCAGCAACAAATATTGTGCATCTGACAATTAAACATATGGGTGTAGAGGTCAATACTAGGCTGTTTGCCCTAGGGAATGAAAGCTTAGCCAGAGTGTGCTTGGCATCTGCATCCCCAGTACAGTAGGCTACTGTGCCACTGTAAAGTAGGTCACATAAGGCATCGTGTGAGGCTAGTGTGCTGTGCCTCTGTCAAGCAGGGACACAGTGGAGATCCCAGGGTTTGAATGTGCTAAGCCACATCCATGTTGTTGGTGTGTGCTGGAAGAGGGTTGCTGAGGACCTCTAACAGTAAGTGGGCATCAATAACAGACTGAGGGGAGCCCTATCTGCATTGTCTGGACAATTTCACTGTCAACACTGTGTTGTGATGATTATGTGGGATTGAAGTGTCGTGCCGGTACTGTTCAGAGATGTCCTCCCTCTGTGGGCTACAGCTCTGCAATGTATTAGCTCACTCTGTCTGTTGGACAGCTCATATATGGCTGGTGTACACCTGACAGGTGTCCTGTTGTGGAGCAGTCATGGGTATATGTGGGATAGCATGATCAATGCAAACCTTACACATGCTCATAGAATGCAATTGTCAAGGATTATGCAGAGTGGCCAGTATAGTCCCCAGCATGGGTCCTTTGAAGTCTTCCACCCCAGTCTTCACAAGTGTAGAGTCTGCTTGTGATAAATACAGTTTGTTTGCAGTGACAACCTTGCCTGGGGGTGGGGATGGGATATGGATGTCCAGGGAAAGGTGGGTATGGTCAGATATCAACAATGGTGGTCTACCTCTGGTGTGGAACAGTGAGTACCCATGTTGCAGATGGACAGGTGCAATATGTATCCCCCATGTGGCTGTGGTGAGTGGTTCTGCCATAGCACATGGACCCACAAATTGTAGTGGCTGTAGGGTAATGTTGTAGAGGCCTGAGTAGTTCCCACACACAATATGCCTGTACCTGATGTTAACAACTGGAATGGTGTATGTGAACACCTGCATATTCCGGCACTGTTTCCAGGGAAGCAAAGTGTGTGTCCTGGATGGGTGTTCTGGACTGGTTGTGTTGTGTGTTACAGGTCCTGTGGTCACGAAGCATGGTATAGAACATAACCTGCCAGTGCGATGTGCATATCTGACCCTGAAGTAGGTGGCTGCAAATGCATATATACGTTATCCCCACCTGACAGGTAGTACTAGATGTACATACCTCTGTAGAAATAAAGATGTCAGCACCCTATAAATACTGCAGGTGCAGAACAGATGCCCAGTAATTCGGATAGTGCGCTCTGCTAATGCGTCTCCCTCAAGTGTCATAATATAGTTAGGTAGGAGTTTGAACCATGCAAATGCTCAGTGTGTGTGTGTGTGTGTGTGTGTGTGTGTGTGTGTGTGTGTGTGTGTTGTGTGTGCAAGTCTGTGTGAGGGAAATGTCCCTTTTGGCAACTGGGAAAACACTCTACAGGATGCACATTCCCCTTTCTAAACACTGATGATGTCAGCACCCTATAAGTACAGCAGGAGAAGGGAAACCTCCCAGTAATGCGAATAGCGCACTCTGCTAATGCATCCATCTCGAGTGTCATAACATAGTTAGGTAGGGGTTTGAATCCTGCAAATGCCCAGTGTGTGTGGAGGGGGGTTAGTGTGTGTGCAAGTCTGTATGAAAGAAATGTCCCTTTTGGCAACTAGGAGAACACACTACAGGATGCACATTCCCCTTTCTAAACACTGATGATGTCAGCACCCTATAAGTACAGCAGGAGAAAGAAACCTCCCAGTAATGCGAATAGCGCTCTGCTAATGTGTCCATCTCGAGTGTCATAACATAGTTAGGTAGAGGTTTGAATCCTGCAAATGCCCAGTGTGTGTGGAGGGGGGTTAGTGTGTGTGCAAGTCTGTATGAAAGAAATGTCCCTTTTGGCAACTAGGAGAACACACTACAGGATGCACATTCCCTCTTCTAAACACTGATGATGTCAGCACCCTATAAGTACAGCAGGAGAAGGGAAACCTCCCAGTAATGCGAATAGCGCGCTCTGCTAATGCATCTCTCTCAAGTGTCATAACATAGCTAGGTAGGGGTTTGAATCCTGCAAATGGCAAGTGTGTGGATGAGGGGAGTGTGTGTGCTGGCAAGTCTGTATGAAAGATATGTGCATTTTGGCAATTAGGAGAACACACTACATGATGAACATTACCCTTTCCAAACACTGATGATGTCAGCACCCTATAAGTACAGCTGGAGAAGGGAAACCTCCCAGTAATCCGAATAGCGCACTCTGCTAATGCATCTCTCTCAAGTGTCATAACATAGTTAGGTAGGGGTTTGAATCCTGCAAATGGCAAGTGTGTGTGTTTGGATGAGGGGAGTTTGTGTGTGTGCAATTCTGTATGAAAGACATGTGCTTTTTGGCAATCAGGAGAACACACTACATGATGCACATTACCCTTTCCAAACACTGATGATGTCAGCACCCTATAAGTACAGCCGGAGAAGAGGAACCTCCTAGTAATCCGAATAGTGCGCTTCGCTAATGCGTCTCTCTCACGTGTCATAACATAGTTAGGTAGGGGTATGAATCCTGCAAATGGCAAGTGTGTGGGGGTAGTAGGGTGTGTGTAATTGCAAGTGTGAGAGAACAGTTCCTTTTGGCAACTACTACAATACACCAGATGCTGCATATTCCCCCAGTAAACACAGGTGATGTCACCACACTATCAGTACAGCCAAACAGGGCTAATTGCCCAGTAATGCCAATAGTGCGCTCCGCTACTGGGTCTATTACCACTGTCAGAGCACAGATAGGTATGTTTTGGAAACCCACAACTGCCACGTGTGGTTGTGTCACACAAAATGACCATGTGTGGGTTGTTGTTCATAACAATGCATGACATTGCTTAAACCAGCAATGGCAATGCACACATGATGTATGTGTGTGACACATACACATATATACCTGTGACCTTCAGTAGTTACCATGTCTGACACGTGCCTCAAGTGGATAAATGGTATTTGCAATGCATAACATTATGACTGTGTCTTACTGTGCAGGGGCCGCATGCGGTATGTGTATATACAGTGTGAGTTGTATATGGTATCATCCTAACAGCGGGGATACACATCTGGTCTGGGCCATATAGTCTACATGTAGTCGATGAACAGGTGCTGCATGTTCCCACCTGTTGTGGGAGTGGTAACATGTTGTTCCACTGCAATTCAGTGACTACATGCTGGGAACCTTTCAGCTAGTGTGTTGTAGCTACAGTAATGCTCACACACAATGTTCGGCTGGATGCAGTCCAGCCATATAAAGACATATCTAGAGACTGTCATATTCCCAGTGTTGTTAGGGAGGACAGGTGGGTTTCCTGTGTATGGGAGGGTTGTGTGTGCCAGGCTATGAACCAGAAGGCAGTCCAACACACTGTTAGCTGCTCATGGATAGGCCCTGATGCTTTGTGCTGTGCCAACAACCTGGAGGTGTGTGTATCTGTGGTGCCTTGAGATACCACCCCCCCTGTTCATGTGTGTTACATGTGTAGGGGACGACAGGCATGGTATGAGGTATAACCTGGCAGTGATGGGTTGCACCTGTGAGCCGTGAATCAGGAATCTGTTACTGCACAGATATTGCAGTTTACCGTGCTGAGGACAGTGTCCAGTGCATGCATCTTGCGGTGTACACTGCTGGTGTTGTGTAGCATTACTGTTAGTGTCCTATCCCGTGTGATACCCACGGAGGTGGCTATGTAATCTGTGTCCTGCAGCAAAAGGCACTATGTGTGTATCAAGGGGCTTCGCCAATATACAATGGCCCATGGGTGTCACGTGCAAGCTGCCCCTCGCAAATCATTGTGGCTTCCCTAGCATGTAAGCACACGCTGACAGCCATTGGATACCCTATGAATGACATTGGAGATTGAGCAGAATGTAGACATAGAACACCCTTCCTACATATTGTGGTAGCATACCTGGTGAGGGTATGATGGCAACCAAGGTCAGGCTCATACTGGCCCATGCCACATGCTGAGAGAGCCCTTCTATGTTCCCTATCATGTAGTCCAGGGAGGTACATCTCAGGTCATCCATAGTGGCATGGACAATGACTGAGTCATATGTGTCCATGCCTCTGACTGACCTGTATGCATGTGTTTTGTGGTGGACCATAGTGCCCCACGGGCATATCACTGTGACCTTCACCATGTACAGCCTGTTGAGCGGGACCCCACTGCAGCGGCCAAGAGAGGTACCTGACACATCTGTAGCAGGTGTGTTGTGTAGCCCTACAGGCTGTGAGTGTGTGGCACACGGGATGTGTGTGCCATGTGTGGCATGTGCTCTGTTCCGACTTAACGTATGCCTGTGTGCCAGCTGCGGAGGTGTGTGATGCTCAGGCAGGATGCTATTCTGAGGCTCCAAGTATGCCCCAGTGTGTTCGGATTGCTGTCAGTGCGGGTCTATGTCAGACTGGTATTGTAGTCACTGTAGTATGTCATGCCACCTGACAGGGTATGGCAGTACTGGGTTCAGAGTGCTCAGTCCCCAGATTGGCTATGTGGTTGCATCTCACACATGTGTTGTACGTTCCTGGCCAGGGGAGAGGGTTGACTGCATACATGTGGCAGCTGTGACATTGCCACATGACTCACATAAACCACAACTGGACCATAGAGGTGATTCACAGGTTACCTTTGCACATGCTACCATAGTAGTGTGATTGCCATGGTGATTACCAACACATAGGGCCAATGGGGAACAACATACTGAAGGTGAGTATGTGTGGGTGTACTGCTACTGATTTCATAGCGCTGGCATATATGACTGCACACGTGGGTAAATGCCAGGTAAGTCATATGCAATGTGTCACAGGCAACGTACATGCGAACAGGACAGACAGTGACGTTCTGTCAGGTGGAAAATTGACATACGTATAGTACGCTATGCAGATGTCACTAGGAATCCACAGAAGCTCTGTAAATCTGCATTGCAGGTGGAATCAGTGTTCCAGGGAACCTCAAGCAAACATGCATGCAAACAAAGCTACAGTAAGCAGGGCTGGAAGTAGTCCATTGTACAACAAAGAAGGGGTAACACTTCCAGTAGGTAACAGTGCAAATATGCAGGCACTATCAACATGTACCCAGGAATGCACAGCTCAGATGTCCATGGTAGAACTGATATTATTTAATATTTAATTTAATTTAAATTAAATTGGTACTGCACACATATCAACATGCGCAAACATCCACATTGCATAGTCGTTGTGGGCAACATGCCACCATTAGTGTACATGTCCATCATTGCGTATCACTACTTGCATTAGCTTCTCCCCTGTGCTACCTATGTATGTGGCTATCTGTTGACATCCTTACCACCGGTATGCAATAATGTGCAGCTGTTACACTATGGTACTTACTATGGGTGTAGATAACAATTCAGGACAGTCATACAGTTACTGCATCAGGCATGCTGGGATATACACACAATCATATCAGCACACTGTACTGTTACCAACATGATACTAGTAATACACTTCTATGTAGTCACCCTGTGCATCAGCAACATGTTAACCTGTTCCTGCACTGATGTTGGAGATTGCAGGAGGTGGCACAGTTTCATCATATGCACAGGGTGTGAATTAGGTATGCCTGAGTCTGCCACTGATACCACCAATTGACATGTATGTGTATGTGTGTTGGTGAGGGACAGCAGTACAGGGTGGGGCACTGTTGGTGCAGTGTGTGCATGTATGTGGTAGCCCTAGGTGTTAACATTTCGCATGTGTGTATGCATGCACACAGTTCCACCTCATGGCTGCCATATACTGGAGTTTGTGGACAGCCACAGACTGCACCTGGCAGGTCATACAGATCAGTGTCTGTGGCCATGGACATGGTACCTGTGCCTGGCAGGGGTGCTACGGACCGTATCCAGTACTAAGCCAGACTGGGTACTGTCATCAGAAGCGGGAGTTTGTTGACTGGACACAGGTCCCTGTTGGGACTGTCCAGAGCCACGTGCACGTGGTCTCCTGGGGCGGTCTGATGACAGCACAGACCCAGCATTGCTGGGGCTGCTGCTGGCACTATGGGGGCATCCGCGGGCCTGTTGTCATCCGCGCCGACTGCCAGCTGCTGCTGTTGCTGGCATATGGCCACGTCGATGCCGCAACCATCCACCATTGCCCTGGCTCATGGACATGTGGTTGTGGAACTGCTGTAATATGTCCCCACAACGTCTGTCTATGACATCGGTGAAATTACGGATAGCATCCGCGATGTCACGCATACTGTCAGTCATGGATGTGCGACATGCTCTCAGCTCCCTCAGACCCTGTCTGGTGTACCTTTCCATACGTGACTGTGCCTGCATGACAGCCCGAAACATAGCTGAGGTTGACAGACCTCTTTGGGCACGTCTGCCAGAGGCAGTACGCCCACGGATGCTCCCACGAGAACCCATGGGCAACTGTCTGTGTGGTACCATCTCAGGACCCTGCCCATGGCTGCTGTGTGGGGAAGCATGTGCCACAGATACCACATTACCCTGGTCAATGCCCACTGTATCCTGTCCATCACCTAGGGACATTGGTGACATAGGATGTACTGGCAGGATGACTGTGCGCAATGATGGGGTTGACAGCTGTGTACTGTCAATTGGCTGACCAATGACGGACCCTGACACACCTTCCTGTGCCATTACACAGATATCATCATTATCAGTACCTGTGGCACCAGATTCAGGTTCCCTGCTGCAGGACACCAGAGCAGCACCAGAACCTGTGGGAGGAAGACAGGAAACACAGTTTACAATGTCTACACAATGTTACCAGTGATGCACACATGCACACATGCACACATGCACACATGGACACATGCACACATGCACACATGCACACGTGGACACATGCACACATGCACACAGGCACACAGGCACACATGCATGCATGCACACATGCACACAGGCACACATGCACTCATGCACACATGCACACGTGCACACGTGGACACGTGCACACATGGACACACGCACACATGCACACCCCGCAGTATACACACAGAGCACTACTGAGTTACACTATTATTACTAGCACTATCAGGACTATTATAGGTATTGTTAAAACACACTCACCAGCATGGATGGGCTGCCTTGCTGTAACACCGGAGGGACCTGCAGAAATGAGGGGATTAATGTCAGTGGGCACAACTGTGCCATTGATACTGCGTATGATACAGTTCAGTAGTACACCAGTTGCCTTTCACATGTCAGCTGCTGATATTGGCAATATCACACCTGCACAATTACATACTATGTTGACAGCTACATACCAAGGACACACCTTACACATGCATAAACTAACAGTGTACAGAACAGTCAAGTGTACATATGGCATATTACCTGCACGCTCCATGTCGTGTTGCTGTGTGGATCCAGCCTCCATCATAATGCAGGTGTGTTGCTGTTGATGTTCCTGGGCTGGAGCCACAACACTTAGGAGTAGCCCCTCCAGTCTGGTGAGGGGGGGATGTGTGGCCACCCCACCTCCTGTGGCGACCTGTTGCCTGTGGATATCCGACGCACGCTGATGGACATTTCTGATTAAATCACTGCAGTGATGTCGTACCTGCTCATATGTCCTATTATGCGTGCCAATGTCATTTACCCTACGGACAAGGTCTTGCCACAGTGCAGCCCTCTCCTGCTGATTCTGGCTGGTGCGGGAAAACAGTATGTCATAATCCCGCACCAGGCTCTGGTGTATCTCTTCATCTTCTGCAGCAGAGTAGGCAGGATTTCGCTGACGCGCCATGTCCCTGAAAGAGAACACAAACAGGATATCAGCAAACTATGTCAGCAAAATATGGCACACATACTATACATGATACTCAACTGTAGTGATATACTACTACTCCCATATGTAGCACGTGTGTGTCTCTTGGTGGATACACATGTACATGGCCAGATATCAGTGCTCAGCCAACACCTGTGCAACAATACCTGCCACATTCCATACAACATAGTACCAAGCCCCATCGGTCAGCACACTGAGACAGGTCCAATGCACCACCTCACTCTGGGGGTCATAACAAGGTACTGTATGTGGAACGTCATCCACTAGTGTGATCTGGACACAAAATAATCGGCCTGGATATACATATCCCACCACCACCACCAGCACAGTAGACTACTTTGATATATATGTGAATAGACAGATTTTCACTTGTTAGGACTGAGATGGTATCCATGCAGCCCACTGGGCCAGTGGAAGCCACAACCCACAATGCTGACCCCTTTGCAAATGCTTCCCACGGACATCCCAAAGAATGCATGGAACATGCACACACAATTCTAACCCAGACCCTATGCACAAAGGTTAAGCATCCTGTCTGGTGGACCCCAGCCAAAGACAAATTGTATAACGATAGAAGGAGGCTACTGCAGGACAGAGCAGATTCACATAAAGGGAAGGCATCTGTGGTCGGCACTAGTAATAAGCTAAGTTCTCTCATAACAACATCCAAGGCCAACTCTGAGAGGGAAATGGCCAAGGACACTATAGATAACCACAAGGCCTTCTTCAGTTTTGTTAGACACATGGACCAAAAGCCTCAGATATGCTCTGAGTTAGTACACACCTACATAAAATTCACTGAACCCACAGATATTGGCAACATTCTGGCAGACAGGTTCAGTGCAAATATCCCCCCTCCCTCTCCCCAAAACTTAGAAATACTTATCACAGCTGAATGTAACCTCCCTATCATCTCAGATGTCCAGGTGAGGGCCGCCCTCAGCAAAGCAGAACACACAGCATCAATGTGACCTGATGGTATCCCTGGATGTGTGCTACGTGAACTCCAAGAGGAGATACAACCGCATATAAAACTGATATTTAACCTTGGCCTTACTACGGGATATGTACCTGAACACTGGCATACAGCAACAGTGGTCCCACTCCACAAAGGAGGCACCTCTACTGACCCTGGGAACTACCGCCCCATAAGCTTAACCAGCCTGGTCTGCAAAGCTATGGAAAGATTCATTATGGGACTCATATACAGCGATATTGGGTACCTGCAGACACTTGATCCCACCCAGTTTGCCTTTGTGAAGGGCTGATCCTGCCTTTTGAACCTGGTTGACCTTTTCAAAACAGTCACTACAGCCATTGATGAGGGCAAAGCAGTCCATACAGCCTACCTGGACTTGCCTAAGGCCTTCAACACAGTACTCCACTCAGGCATCATAGACAAGCTCATCAGCTTAAATGTTAATACATATGTCACATGATGGGTTGCAAACTGGTTGAACAACAGAATCCATAAAGTCAAAATTGCAGGAGCCATGTCAGACTCAAAGCCAGTCACATGTGGTATCCCACAGGGCTCTGTCCTAGGACCCCTCTTGTTTGGCATTTACTTCTCAGATGTGAAAGCAAACATGGGCGGGTTGTGGATGACAAAGTTCCCAGATGACTGCGAACTAAGCGCCATAGTCGTTACACCAGCTGACACACACATCCTACAGACAGGCCTCACTGAAACGGACAACTGGTGCCAGAATCATGGCCTAACACTGAATGACATGTAATGTATAGTCATCCCCTTTGGGTAAAACTACGTGCACACAACTTATCACATAGACATACATATAGATACAGACCAATAACACATATGGAGGGTTCACAGTATGTAGACTATTAACTTGTTACTTTACATTACCTGTGTTTGTCGCAGCTGGTTGCGTTACCGTTAGTATAGCTTCCTGCTGCTGCTAGCCCAGCTTGATACTGACACTGATGACAGCTTCAACTTAGTTTGTCTTACGTGTGGTTTTTGTTTGTGTTTTTATTTTCTTTTTTCTTTTCTTTCTCTCTCTCTCTCTCTCTCTCTCTCTGCCTCCAGACGGTGCAATGAAAGTATTGCATGTGTGGAGTGGGAGTACAGGATGCTTTTGTAGGTATCTGCATATGTCCATGTGATGGCCTCTGCACCAATTGTAAGCCAGCATTTGCTAATTGCATGCAGCCAGTTGTGTACTGATTGCAGTTCTCACTGTGATTTCAGGACAGTGCTATAAAGGGTATGTGAGATAGGCGTTGCCCTTTCAGATTGTAAGGGCGGGGACCATGCTGGTATGCTGTGGACACTGTTCTGTGAGTGTAAAGGTTAGTATCTCTCTCATAATTCAGGCTGTGTTGTAGATTCACATTTCTCCATTCATCTCTCCTGTTTCCTGTACTAAGTGTGTATGTACACTGACACCTACAACTATATATATATATATATATATATATATATATATATATATATATATATATATATATATACATATATTTATATATGTATAATAACTGACATTATTACCTACTAGCTACCAACTAGCATGGCTGTTTCTGTTCACACACTACTATTATAGAAATCCACTAGATTTGACAGTAAATATACATGACATGCTTTGTGTACTACACATCCTATATTCCCTTTACATTCATTCCTACTATTACATGATATATTTATTGTAGCACAATGTTCTTATATAACAGTCATGGCTTAGTGGTAAGTCATGCAGACTACTGTTTCCAAGGTCCTGGGTTTGGGACTGACAGTGGGATTTTATTTTGCTTTTGAACTGACTACAGGACCTGTCAATCAGAGTGACTAAGGCACTTTTAAGCAGTTGTAACCGGGTTAGCGCTGGTTTGCGTGGAGCTCCCACATGCGCACTGCCGTTCAGCTCCGTGCACACCCGCTTACAACCGTTTAACAGTGCTTACTCTGGCGCATACCCTAGCTATTTTCTTTGAAAGAAATGAAAATGGGGAGACAGGAAAGTGGTGAAAAAGGGGTCACAAAGAGGGTAAGACAGTAGGGAAACAAGCTTGGGTTTTGCAGGAGGGATGTAGGTAAGGCCCATAGCTGCCCATTTCTTCATCAGCAACAGCTGTGCATATGTTTGTAATTTGGTGTGACATTTGAAACCTTCCACCCCTGAGAGAGGTGTCAGGACAACAATAATACTTGTTGTACAGCCAATTGTAATTGATAGTTTCCATGTCCAGCAGACATGTGTGCGGAATGGGCAGCTATGTATGGGGCGTAATTTTTTTGTGGGTACAGAGTGCCCTTTTTTTTTTTTTTCAGGTGAGAGTGGTATGTCAGGTAAAGGAAGTCGGTATAGCTGGGGAGGTAGGTTGGGTAGGTCAACAGACAAGACAAACAAGACGCATACAGGGGCGGTGTATGACACGTGTGGGGGGGGTTACACAATTGACAGGGACGGATGTTTGGATATCCAGAGCCCATGAGCCCACAGATGGCAACAGTGGAACTGATATCCCCACCCATGGGCAGTTGCCACTGTTCCTTCACTGCCCAGGATGGGGCTGTGCTGGGGCTGTGTAGGCCGGGCAACAGGCATGCCCGTAAGTTGTGCCACCTGTGCCTCAAGCTGGCGTAGGGGCCCAAGAACAGATTCCTGGATCTCCCTACGCACCACAGTCCGGACGCTACGGAGGGTGAGTGGTGGTTCTCCTCCGGCCACACTTGCAGAGGGGGGACGAGCCCCATCCCCTGCAGCGCTTCCACCTGCAGGTGGCACAGGGCCACCGGAGGAGGGTCCAGACTGGGCACTACTGCCAGGTGCACTCGCCAGCTGAGGTGGGAGAGGTGGGTCCGCTGGAACCCGCCTTCCCTGTCATCCTATGTTTTGCATTATGTCATGACAGTTTGGGTTAGTAACATACAATACCATTCGCAATTAGTTGTAACAGCATGCATTAGTATTCCCATTAACCAAACACCCAGATATTCACACCATTGAACAGCGAGCATAACACATGCATAATTTGAACAGCAATACACAGTCCAACAACATGCAGGGTTGATTGATGGCAACAGGCCATCAGGTTTGGATGTATGAACAGGGCAGATGCATCAACGTACATGCAAATATGTATGACCCAACAGGACAAATGTCCAGGGGTGTTAATTGTGATTGCACATACCAATTTCACGTGGAATGGATTATATGTGGTTATAGGGTAGGGTGAAGAAAATATAATTAACACCTTCAAATACCAATACATATGCTGTACATTTCTAATAGCTGCAGATATATACACACTACTGTTCTACCTACAGTTTCCTATGTGATAACTACTTCAAGTTGGTGATAGGACTGTTACTGCTACATCAATATACATTTTATTGTTATTCATACACGTTCATATCTGGCTTTGTTCAGCTACATCATCCTGCTACATTTGCTTTATATAGCTATAGACAACTGTGGATGTTTGGTATTTCAGACAATCATACTATCTGCATATTGCAGACTGAGAGCAACATATCCAGATTTTGGGATACACATTCCAGCTGCAGCAACATTTTGAACACATTTTGCAGTTTGGTTCTGCTTGTCACATTCATTTCATTCTGTACTGACTGCAGTATACTTTATTCAGGGGTTATTACTACTTTATTGGTGGATTCATAACTCTTTCTCACACTCTCTCACTTGTTTTAATTTTACAATTCAGGATGGTACTTACTTCTAGGCTTTATTGACATGTTTTACCTGTAGTTATTACAATCCTTTCCAACAGTCTCACTTCTGTCATGTTTCAGTATTTCAACAGGGATATATTTCACACATGTGATTTGCTCATCTTCTGCAGCTGTACTTTTCAGCCTGCTGCAGGTTGTGTACTATTATATTACAGGTGGGGCATCTTTATTTCAGACTTTATTTCAGACATTTTCATTTTTCTGTTTGGATTACAGACTGCAACACACTTTTGTAATCAAGCAATACTTGCAAACACTCTTACACTGTTACTTGCACATTTTATTACTTAGTGACTACACTGCACTCTTTTGCTAACTGTCATACTTTTATATTTCTTTACAGTTACAGGGAGAGGATTACTGACCTGCCTGGTGGCGCAACCGCACCAGCCTATCGCCATAGGCTCTGCGGTTCGCAGAACGGACACCTGCAGCTGTAATATAAATAAAGTAATATTGGAATACACATCTCCATAATATCAGCTAGGTTAATTTCTTACATACATAATTAAATGTAACTTACTCAGTAGTGGGGCGTTGGGCATTTGCCGGGCCTCCTGGATCCAAAGGTTCAGTTGGTCCTGCTTACATCTCTTCAGGTCCGCATGGTGGTGACGGACCTGCTCACCAGTCCTTGGAATCCCTGTGGCACTGGTGAGATCATGAGCCAACCGGTCCCACGCCTCAGCCCTATATGCTCCCCACAGGACCTGGCCCTGCATGAGTTGGGCCTCATGATTGTGGACAAGGAGCCAGACCATATATCTGGACTCCTCAACACCCCACCTCTGTGCTCGGAAGCAACTACCCTCACCTACTCCTGACATTCTGGCTGCAAGTTAGTTCTACAATCGGTTATGCTGTGTATTCCCGCCTATGGGGCTTATATATGCCGTTTTTCCCGCACTTATCTGTGATTGGCCATTTTGGAATTGTATCAGCTTCACAAAACCTGCTTTGTCATGCTCCTCTTTCTATTCATTCCTATATATTTGCTATTACTGCATTTCTAAGTACAGCTGTCATGGCTTAGTGGTTCAGTACCTTGACTATGGTGCATGGTATCCTGGGTTCGAACCTGGCCACTGCTTTTTATATTTTATGACTGTCTAGACAGGCTAGGGGTGTGTCTGTGTAAAGGCAGTTTTGTTACAGCTTGCTCAACGTTGCCCGTCGGTTAGCTTGTTGGCGCGGTGCGCAGCTCCGCGCAAACAGGTTACGCTGGTTTACACCTCATTTGGCTGTCAGCACGCATATTACGCTCAGCTCAGCTAGGGGCACACAGTTTCAGCGTGTTAAACCACGGCTCACCTACGGGCACTCATTTTGCACCTGTTGAACCATTGCTCACCTACGGGCACTCATTTTGCACCTGTTAAACCACTGCTCACCTACGGGCAGATGCACTCAACTTGTTAAACTATAGCTCAGCTATGGGCACATCTGGCATTTGTTATTATTTTGTTATCTCACATTTCTTCACAATAAATGGCCTATTTCATTACATTTTACATAAAATATAATTTTATATGTGTACATATGTGTCAGGGACTTGTTTCGTGCTTATTTCACTAAAAATAAAAATTGATGTTGTGGGGGCTCGAACCATGACTGCCTGCTCTTCAGCCGACGTCTCTACCGCTACGCTATTGCTTTTTGGCTTACTTTGCATAGTTAGTTCTTATATGCTTTTCCACTTACTGCTAACTGTGGCTGAGCTACGGGCACGCCCGCGCAAACAAGCGCACTCACGGGCAAACATCTTTACAGTTTAAAAAAAATATAAAACATGTTCATTTATATGATTTTATGTTCATAGTCTGTGGGGGCATGTGTTGTGTTGTGTTTATTCACATTTCCATGTACTCTGTCGTGGGGGTTTACTTTGGGCACTTTTACTCTTCTGGGGGCGTGTCCGCTTGCAGGGCTCGGCCTACGGACATGCCCCTACTGTCTTCCATGGACCGTGTTAGCCTTAGGTGTGATTCAGCATGCCCTCATGCATATGCATGACATGCTGACGTCACACCGTTTAACTGCAGCCTCCGTGTAAGCCTTGTATCTCTTACACGGAGGCTTTGTGAATCCTGCCTGATGTCTTATATAGATAAAATGTATTTTGGAAGAGATGTACTAGCTGAGGGGATGATGTGTTAATTCTGATTAAAAAAAAAACTACCTGAAATTACAGGGAAGAAGTTACGTAATGCAGACTAATCCAAGAGAAGTACACTGCTAAAGTTCAGTATAGAATACACATATAATAGCAATAGTATACAGGCTGAAGAGATACTGTAAATTAAACACATTATGACCTGAGAGTAGAACACAGTTACTGTTTGGTAGGTACAGTTCACTATTACACTAGTAAGAGAGCAATGCAGGTATTCCAGATAATAACAGCAGATTGAAGGCTGATTGGGTAGTACAAATTACACACAGTGTACTCTAGAATGATAAAGTCAGATGCCACTAATAGTATAATTGTAGTTTGGCTGGGATGCCACATACCATGCACTTTAAGCTCTCTTGTTCCAGTAGAATGAAAAAAAATGTCTTGGATGTTGCAAAATGTATGATTCAAACAGTTAGTAAGCTTAGATACAACACAATGATTACTTCTAGACTGCTACAACAAGGACAATTCAGAGTCAGTAGCTTGGGTGATGCACAATTATTGCTTCTAGGATTTGTCAGGCTATGTTCTGTCCCACATGGATGCAACCAAGTATAGCTACTGTTATTAAATACCCTAAGTGCAAAGGGAAATGAAGATATCCATAGCTGTTGATTATGGCTATGAACTGGTCTGGATGCAAAAAATGAGCAATTATAACATCAACAACAATTTGAGCAACTGACCTGTGGGCAATAAAAAATATTGCATACAATAACAGCAGCAGCAGTACTGAAAGCAGTCTAGCTGAAATGAGAGTAACAAGGGGTTCATATAAACAAACAGCAGCAATGACATACAACTCACTTTAGCTTAGAGTCAAATTGCGCTACCAGTAGAAACATGTTGTAACCATGTAAACAGGAGAAGAGAACAAAATAAATGTAGAGAATGTAAAATAGTAGTTTTAAATACTTTAAAGTAAATAAATTATGTCTACATTGCAAATCATCTCACTGCTGTGTGTAATGTACTAAGTCAAATCCAATTAATCGAATAGCATTGTGTAGGGAGCAAGGAAATACGGCACAAACAATTCTGCCAAATACAGTAACAGGTCCTGCTATGTAACACAATTTAAAAGCAACACATAAAAATCACAACTAATCATAAAAGCAACTCAAAATTATTCCTACAGGAAGCAGAACACCTAAAATGCCAACATATTGTCTATGTGAAAAGTGTCGCAGGTAAAAAAAAAAAAATCTAACAATATGCACTATTAAGAAATGTGCTGTAAATTCACTTTAAAAGCACATGGATGGAATTGGCTTAAAGTAAAAAAAAACAATCTGTTGTACATATAGAAAGTTCATATCCAGTTAAAAATTATCAATTCATTTGCAATGTATTGCAAGGAAATGCAGCACTCACCATCCAAGCCAAATAAAGTGGTAGGTCATGTTATGAATAATTATGCATAATTTAAAAGCTACAACTAAATCTCACAGCCAGTCAGAAACAAAAAAGAGAAAAATAATCCTGGAACAATAAGAACGCTGAGAGCAACAGCAAATGGACTACTTTTTAAAAAAAGAAATTCTAAAAGGTTTCCCAAATGAATATAACTAGCACAATAAACAGTTTTAACTGATTCACAGTAACTAAACTTTAAAAGCACAAATATGGAGGTAAATTACATAAGAATACTTCCCTGATGTCTTTGGAACAGTTAACAAGATCAACTCCAGTGTGAACCAGCCCTTTCAGGACCCGGGAGCTGTATACAAAAATGCAAGTCTTCAGTTTTAACAATTTACATTCTGTTCAAGGACACATTTTCATTATGCAAAGCTTCAGTTTTAACAATATACATTTTAGTCAAGTGCAATTTTTAAGTCCTTAGAGGTTTATTAAGAGCAAGGAAAGATTAAAGAGAAATGAGAGCCGAGGACTTTACATTTTACTTGTTATGCGTATTGCAAACAACAACCATCCATAAAATTTAAAAAAAGTGTTTTTGTATAATTTCTTGATATTTTCTATATTTACTAATGTTGTAGGAGGAGGAGATGGTGAAAGATGCTGGAGCTCTACAGTTTGCATGTATGAGATCCCATCCACTTGCCACTCATTTAGTACCATTTCATTCAAATTAGCTGGTATCTTCTGAGCTGAACTCTGGCAGTTAAAGAAACAAAACAAAACATTTTATGCCTCTTTTGGGAAGTAGAAATATTTTTTTTTCATTTGTGAGCCCATCAACCCTTATAAAGCAGTGCTCTACCAGGATGTCTAACTTGTACATGAGGCAGGTCATAGTTCCAAGAATAAAGCAAAGGATTAGAGAGGTTGGAAAAAACATCTAGACCGCATTCTGTTCTCAGGCTCCTAAAAAGGTCAACATTTTTGGTGATTTCCTACCTTGTCTTTTACAGATGTCTTCTTGTCTGTCCTTAAGCTAGCGTATGACTTTATAACGACAGTGATAGCACTGGGCATCCTATGAGTTTTCAAGGAATCTACTTTCTTGAAAGAAGCAACATCTGTTTAAAGAAGTATGATGTGGGAGTCATTAGAGGTATTCTTTGATATAAAGGACACCTCTCTAAAAATAATTTAAATTATGACTAAATAACTTTTGAGGTTGGGGTGAGCTAAAGACAATGGCTAAAGAAAGTTCCTGAGAAAATTATGAAGGAATGTTTGGAAGGCAAGATAAGGCAGATGAGAATTCAGAGAACCTGCTCTACAAAGCACTACTGGTTCATTTTCAGAATGTGGATGGTGCAGTGGTAGCATTGTTACCTCACAGCAAGAGGTTCTCCAGTTTGATTCTTGGCTGGGGTGCCTTCTGTGTGAAGTCTGTATGTCCTCCCTGTGTTTGTGTAGGTTTCCTCCGATGTTAAACAGACATGCATCTGGAGTGTTTCTCCCTGGGCCTCTGCTGAAAAGTGGCTTTGTTTCAAGGTGGACTTTCCTGCTAAATAAATGTGATCCCTAAATTTTAAAAACTTTCCATTTAGTGGTCAAAAGTAAAATATTAAAGCAGAATATTCTACAGCTGGAGGTAAATACTTTTAGAAAAGTTTGAATCTCTTCAATTCCAGCACACTAAAATTCAAGAGGAAAACTGTAGTATTTTTAATCCACAAAAATAATTAGTTGAATAAAAGTAACTGATTTTAAATGTGCAGCCCACATGAAAAAATAATTTCTCAAATAGCAAAAAGTTGGGAAACCTAATCAGATCTAGAAAACATTGCTTATAATGTTTATATCATCACTGTGGATATAAAGGAGGGAGAGGCTTTCATTCACTGACAGAGTCCATAGAATCATAAACGGATCTCAGGATGTACTGACTCTAGGTCCTATAATAGATCTATTAAATAGTGACAGTCCTTCTGACAGCAGTGATAAAAAGAAGATCATGTTAAATGGTGCCGATATCTCAATCTATGCAGATTTGCCAAAAACATGATTCTAACCTTGAAGCAATTTTTTTCATTCATTCATTCTTTCTTTCTTTCTTTCTTTCTTTCTTTCTTTCTTTCTTTCTTTCTTTCTTTCTTTCTTTCTCTCTTTCTTTCTTTCTCTCTCTCTCTTTCTCTCTCTCTTTCTTTCTTTATCTCTCTTTCTTGCTTTCTTTCTTTCTTTATTTCTTTCTTTTTCTCTTTCTTTCTTTTTTTATTCATTCTTTCTTTCTCTCTCTCTTTCTTTCCTTCTCTCCAGGTAAGTGATCTGGTATGGTCTTAGTTACCTTTCAGCTATGACAGAGGTCAATGTCATATGAATGATACAGACTTAAAGAGAGGTTGAAATGACATAAATCATATATAATAAGTCAAACATTATTAGAATTTGTAGACTTTAAACAGGTTTCAAGTTAGAATGAAAACATTCAGATATAAGCAAGATGATAATACATGCATACATACAAACACACACACACACACACACACACACACACACACACATACACACACTTGTACATCCACATACATTTCTGTTTATTTTATATATAATTATCACCATTTTTACATGGAGTTGGGATATCATGTTAACTGTCAGCCCCATCTTTCAATTTAGTGTCAACTTTTTTGACAGTCATGCAAAGTGTCACACACCTCCTTACAATAAATCCATCTCCTGGTTGCACACACACACACACACACACACACACACACACACACACACACACACACACACACACACACACACACACACACACACACACAAACAAAGACAGATGTGTGTCTAAACCCAGACACAGACACATGCAGGCTTGCACCTGCACATACACACTCATGCAGCCTTTGACTTAATGCCATAATACTACATAAGCAGTAATTATGTTCACCATTGAAATATTCTTTAACTTTTTTTGAATTTAAACAAGATTTGTAAATTTTTAAGATAAATAGGCAAGCTATTCCAGCTTGCAGGAGCAATATTTCTGAATAAATGCCTTTTCCCCAGATCGATTGTAAAAGTAGGCTGCCTAAGTGTGAGAGCAGCTCAGTCCTTTGATCGTAGAGGGTAGTGATGTGCAGCAATAGTTATATATATTTTTCTATATTTTTTGAGAAGCACTTGTTTGTTTAGGGCTACCAGCCATATGATATGTTTCCAGACTATCCAGAAATCAGAATGATTGTCTGGTAGTTCTGGAAATACTGTACAAACTACAGAATATTGCAGTTTATAAATAGGCAACATTGGATTTTAGAATAGTTGCTGAATGCAGTAGGGTGTGTAGGTATGGTGAAATTAGATCTAAGGAAGAAAATAACAGGCTGGTGGTCTGATCTGATCATGGATGAAGTGAGTTATGGTCTGGTGCAGGTTGGTGCAGAATTTGTAAGGATGAAGTGAAAAAGATTTGCACATCTAATGGGGTGCAGTAAGATTTGGTCTGAACACTTAATCATATACTTGCATAATCAAAGTGCATAAGATCGACAAAAAATGGTCAATCAAAAAAACAAAACAAAAAAAACCCAGGTATTTTTTGCATTGGGCAATCCTCCTACACCTCTTATGTGGTACCCCACACCCCCTGCTAATTATATATACCAACTCTGAAATTGCTGTATGGTGGAGAAAGGGCAAATATTTATTATATATGATTATATTTCACTACATTGCCAGCTCACTAAACTGGCATACACTACTTTGATCCCTATTTCTCTGTGTCTTAAGTTGGTATAACTGGTTTTACATCCTGTGTATTATCTGACCATCTCAAGGATTACTTGCATAAAATTAGACCCTCTTAGTAAAAAAGTCTGCATATCATTGCTGGGGCCTTCCTGTGTCCCGACAGAGTGCTCTTCAAACTATCTGGAGATATACAGAGCTGAGTATATTTTTCTGGCACTTCAGAGTTGTGTACTGGTAATTGTTGTTTGACTAATTTTATATCATTGCTGGCTGACTTCAGAGTTGTGCACTGTTATTTTTGCTTCACTGTATAGTTTTTCAGATCTCTGCTGAAGGTGTTGGTGTTCCCATACCCATCCTCCCTATTCCTGTGTTGTTGTTGTTGTTTAAATTTGGAGGCTTTTGCAGTTGCCCGCCCCCACTGTAGATTTGATCTGGGACACTCCCCCCAGTCCCATCTCTTTACCTCATTCTACCTAACAGACTACTTCTGCACTTGTTTTTAGTCATTTTTAATTTAATTGCATTTTTTAAACTGTTTGTTCTAACATTGCTACATACTCAAGTGTGCTAGCTTGCACTGCATTTGAATTGTTTTGACTGCTGTTTTAGCTACTTTTCTGTATATATATATATATATATATATATATATATATATATATATATATATATATATATATATATATATAAATACCTTTCCTGTAACTAGTGTAGTCCAGATTCAGATTTGCTGTATCCAGGACTGTATGTAAGCTTCTGAGCACCCTCCCCCCCAAGCTTTCTGTGTTGGAGGGAAGCCTTCTAGCTTATCAGTGGGAGAGGTAAGCACTATGTAACCTATCTACCACATAAGGAGTGGTTCTGGCCCAGAAATTGTAGTTATTGGCCGTTTGGGCAGTTTTTCCATCTCTCTCAACTTTCTGATTTAAAAGCTTACATTTGCACTTGTTTCCCCCCTTTCCTGTAACTAGTTTAGTCCAGATACAGATTCTTAGTTTTAGCACTTGAATTTACTTTTTCGTGATCAACACTTGTTCAGAACTTGTAAGCACTAAATAACCTACTAATTACTACAGCACTCAACCTTCCTCATTACCTAGAGGAAAACAGTTTTAGTACTTACTTTCCTCACTTGCTTAGAGAAAAACAGCTCTTGTACTCACTTTTCTCATTTATCTAGAGGAAAATAGTTTTTTATTCAGGCATGTCCAAGGGTCAGCTCCCAGTGTTCTCTCCTGTCTATCTGATGAATCTGGGCATCTTGGGGCAATGTAAAAATTGCCTCATGTACACATACAACCCTCTCCTCCTACCACCCAACACTGCAACCTGGGAGAGATGCACTTATCTAGCCAAACTGCAGGTAAAGCTCTCTCCAATCAAGACTGAACTTGACAGTCAAGAGGAGAAGGTAAACACTTGCACCACACCACACTCATCACATAGTCTCACTATATCTGCACCACCAAAATCCACACATAGAAACACAAAAACATTCACGGAGGCTCTCAATAATAATCTGCTCAAGCAACAGAGACATCTAAAGCAGAAATGCAAGCAACCTCCACCCCCCCCAACACAGCCCAAATGACACATAGCCCGCAGACCCAGTATGTCACTCAACCACAGCCAATAAGGTAAAACAACGTACCCAACACACTAGTCATAGGTGACTCTATAGTCAGGGACACTGATGTCCCACTCACCAGGCTAAACAAGGAGAAGGTTACTGTCAGCTGCCTGTCAGGTGCCAGGATCTGCCACATAACCCACGCACTCAGGTCACTCCACAAGTACAAATATGACTCTGTCATTGTCCATGTTGGTGTGAATGACCTGAGATGTACCTCCCTGGACTACATGAAAAGAGACATGGAAGAGCTCTTCTATCTTGTAGCCCAGGCAGGTATGACCCTGGCCCTGAGTAGCATTCTGCCATCACCCAGAATGATGCCACAGTACAAGGACAAAATGATTGACTTCAACAATTGGCTAAGCTTCTGGTGCCATTCTAAAGGGATCCAGTATCTGTCTGCCTGGGATGACATGGTCAACAGACCACGATACTTTGCCAAAGATGGCCTGCACCTGTCACCCATAGGATTCTGAATACTGGCTAAGGTTCTTGCTGCACCTATAGTGCCTTTTTAGGCAAGGTTCAAATGACAAACTCACCACCGTAACAGGAACATTCAAGCAAAAACTGAGGGTGATGCTACTCAATGCTAGAAGTCTAAATCTCAAAATGCACTCACTCAAGGCACTCCTTAAAATGGAGAACATTGATATTTGTGCAGTGACTAAGACCTGGTTCAAGGCTCCAGAGAGCACCCCTGCACTACCAGGCTATAACTCATACCACACTTTTCGGCCTTGTAACCTGAACCGGAACACTAAAGGCGGAGGTGTGTCCATATTCATTAAGAATATCCACAACTTCAGGCTAGTTGCTCAGCATAATGCAGCCGAGGTTATCCAAGTGCAACTAACTCTGGGCAAAACTGCAATCCAAATTGTAGCTTGCTACAGATCACCCACCATGCCCCAGGATTCCCACTCCTCTTTTTTTGATGTACTGAAAAACATTAGGGTTCAACCAAACACCCAAATAATGGGCAATTTCAACTACCCCACCATTAACTGGGAAAACTACTCATTTACCAACTCCTTCGCTCAATGCTTTCTGGAATTCATAAACTCCAATGCCCTGGATCAACTTATCCACATCCCCACCAGGGGCAACAATATCCTAGATCTAGTCATTACCAACATGAGTGACCGGTGTTCCACACCTGAAGTCAATGCCTCATTGGTCCGATCCAACCATAAGCTAATTACCCTAGATATCCACATCCTGCCCCCACCCCCTATTACGGAAACCATGGTAAAAAATTTCTCCAAAGCCAACTTCATGCTTCTTAAGACAGAAGTGGTGAACTTCATGACACCCATGCAGATGGACAATACCGTTACGACTACTGAATCCTACACAGTTGCACATTATAAGCACTTACATGAGTGCATGGATCGTGCTATCCCAAACAGAACCAAGATGCTATCCTCCAAAAAAAGGAAACCAATCTGGTGGTCCCCTGTCATAAAATAACTGTACAACAGAAGGAAGAAACTGTTGCAAAAGAGAGTAAAATCCCATGAGTGGAGGAGCTCCCTCGTCAGCCTCAGTAAGAAGCTGCAATCCCTGATAAAATCCTCTAAAGCTAGTTACAAAAAGAAAATCACCACTGATTCTAAAGACAACCACAAAGCATTCTATAGCTATGTCAAGAATTTCAATGGCAACACTCAGATCTGCTCTGAGTTACAGCACAATGGCACTAAATATACAGACCCAACTGATATTGCCAACATCCTGGCAGATAGGTTCAGTGCTAACTTTACCCCCCTCTCACCCCCTAAAGAGCCCATCTCTATACCGGAAGAATGCAAAGTTCCTATAATCACAGCTGCACAGGTAAAAAACCACACTCTCCAAAGCCAAGAAGACAGCATCCATGGGACCAAACAACATCCCAGGCTGCATTTTACATGAACTACAGAATGACCTGGCACGCCACCTAAGTACCATGTTCAATCATAGCCTCACCTCAGGCTTTGTGCCTGCTGAATGGCGCACAGCAACGGTTATCCCACTCCACAAGGGGGGAGCCACCACAGACCCCGGGAACTTCCGCCCAATTAGCCTGATGAGCCTGGTCTGCAAGGCCATGGAACGTATCATCATGGAACTTATAAACAAAGACATTGGCAATCTCCAAACTCTGGACCTCACCAAGTTCAGGTTTGTAAAAGGCAGATCATGTTGCCTAAACCTGATAGACTTCTTTGAAGCAGTCACCAAAGCCGTAGACAAGGGTAAGGTGGTTCACACAGCCTATCTAGATCTTGCCAAGGCTTTTGACACCATCCCCCACTCTGGAATTTTAGATAAACTCACTAAACTAGGTATAAATCCCTATGTCACAAGATGGGTTGCCAACTGGCTCACTGACAGAACCTACACTGTGAAAGTAGCACACTCCAAATTCGACTTCAGACCAGTGACAAGTGGAGTACCACAGGGTTCAATCCTGGGTCCTCTCCTGTGTGGTATCTACTTCTCTGAAGTACAGGCTAACACAGAAGGTCTTTGGCTAATGAAGTTCGCAGATGACTGCAAATTAGGACCCATAATCAAAACTCCTAACGATGTGGACTTCTTACAAAAGGGCCTCACTGAGGCAAATGCCTGGTGTCAAAGCCATGGCCTCAAGCTCAATGCCAAAAAGTGCATTGTCATCCCCTTTGGTAAAAACTCTGTACCCCATGAACTACAACATAGGCGGTAGTATACTTAACACCAAAAGTGTGATAAGAGACCTTGGTACACAGGTGGACAGTAGTCTTTCCTTTGATAATCACATCGCCACAGTTGTCAGGAAATCCTTCTAAGTGGCACACCTCATCACAAAAGGTTTCTCATCCAGAAAAAAATGAGGTCATTATTCCCCTCTACTCATCACTCATTAGACCCATTATAGAGTACAATGCCCCTTTTGGTATGTACCTCACAAGACACAACTGGAAAGGCCACAAAATCCTCAAGAGGATTACTGGCCTCAAACAGATGCCCTATGTCTCTCAAACTCCAGCTTTACTCAGTCACATATTGCCTACTCAGAGATGATCTCTGCCTGACATACAAAGCAATGTCAAACCCAGAGCTGTTGAACATGCTCTACTTAAAGAAATCCCAATCCCTCCGAGCTACATGCTCTAGGGACCTAAACCTTGTCACCACAACAAACAGAATATGCCGGAGGGATAGATTCCTGTCCCAGAGACTTCCCATACTCTGGAATAAACTACCTATCTATATCAAACAAAGCTCCTCATTAGCACTCTTCAAAAAAATCTTGATGATTGGATGGGAAGTAGGAAATTCACCCCAGGGATCACCTCTGTGGCTCTGCTCGACAGTGGCACAGGAAAATAATTTTCTTGGGTGGCAAAAGCCAGGGTACCTTTTTGGCTGGGCTTGTATAGGCCCTAGGGCTGATAGCCTAGTACATACCTATGAACCTATGAAATGTTTGAACCTGAATTCATTGGAAAAAGAAAAACATTTTGTGTCTGGTGACAAGCTTCTCTGCATCCCCACACTCCAAACGAATTATATATGCCAGCTCTGAGATTGCTAAACAGTGGTGAAAGGGTGAAATCACACTTACCTCTATGTAGCGATTCGATGAAACAAATGCTGGCATCCTGTGATGTACTGCAGTTTGACAAAAGAGCTGATTAGTGTGTTCTGTCATTATAAGTCATGACTGCAAGTATGAGTTAGCACTTTACTATGACCATTGTCAGCACTCTTGGTATAATAAATAAGAATTAAAATGTACACTTCTGTGCTTTATTCAGTATAAGTGCATACACTAATACTGCAGAAAAAAAATAGCTTATGATGGGTAATTCACTAATAAGCAGAAACAATGCAATGCAGAAGATCAGCAGCTAACATTTAAAGTCTAATATGCTAATTGTCTGACTTTATACATTTATTTAACCAAAAGATAGGGATCTCTTTGCTAAACTGCACTGATGCATGTGTGTTACATATGATCTAGTAGTGTTCATGACTCTAGAAAACTATAAAAGGGCATTTGTATACATAGGAAGAGATTTCATGCCACCAGAATCAACACTGCAGTGCCTTGATTTGTTTACTATAGTATATTGGGTAAAGCCTGCATCATTTCTAAAGGAGACTATCGAACAGAATCTAATTATATATAGATGCTGCGTGGACAGCAGGGAGTGGAAATTAGGGAAGCATGGTTATTTGTTGCAAAGAGGTTGGAAGGGCAATACACAGAGGAGATATGCAATGATGTCACTTTTTTATTTGTTTTTGCTAGGTTACCCAAACACAATAGTCTTGCTGTGGAAAGAAATAGCTGAACAAACAGGCAGGCCAAATCTCTATTGGATAATGAAATGGAGGTAATGACATTCATTGGTAGAATCAGCAGATCAGGCAGGGTGTGGTTGATAGTAACCAGTATGAATTATGAAATTATATGGCAGGATAAGTGTTTGCCTGAAGATGACAGCTCAATAACTTAGTCCCTATTTTGTTTCTAGTTTAAGTTTTTTTCAACAGCTTATTTATTTATTTGTATTTTATTCTGTTTAGTTTTATATGGCCTGCCTATCTATCTGTCTAGCTATCTGTTTATTTACCTTTGTTAAATGGTAAGTCAAAGTATCCAAAGACCATTTTAGCCATAAGCTGCGCAAACAGCCAACAACTTTTCAAAACACTGATTACAAGTTACCTAACAAGTTACATTTTAAGTCAACATTTCCATTCAGGTTACATAACAGCCAGTATTTACAGTTTAAATGGCTGTTATAGCTGTACCTTTAAATTAATGTTATTTAACTATATCACTGCATACTGAACACAGTTCAGTAATAACTATAGTTCTGCTTTTTCATGACCATCATTTACACAAATCAATGCATTATATACAAGGATTCTACTGCGGTGGTGGTGCTGCGGTAGTGTTGTCGCCTCACAGTTAGATGGTGCCCGTTCAATTCTCAGTTAGAGCGTCTTCTGTGTGGCGACATGCGTGAATGGGCGTTCCTTCATTGAAGGTTGTGCGTTAGGCCTGGCAAGCCAGCACGTAAAAATCTAATGCCAATTATTAGCGGACCGGAGTTCTGCTGTGGCGACCCCTAACCGGGAAAAAGCTGAAAGACACAATATACAAGGATTCTAAAACTATTTATGCACTGAGTTGTATAGCAGCCTGTGTGTATCATTATGGTAGCACATTGCAGAGTATAGCATGAGTTTTAGTATGATAGCTTCAGCACCAATTCCCTACATCAAACCTCGTTCCCTACAAACAAATGCATTCATATTTGTAAGTGATGTGTGTCCTAAATATCATTCAAAAAAAGATAAATTAGTTTGATAGTTTTTTAAATAGGGTCTATATTACATCAACGAATGATTAAATGTTCAAATCTGTAAAGGTCGACCTTTACAGATCGAACATTTAATCGTTCAAAAATGTTTAAAAAAAAAAACGAAGTGACAAAACCAAAAAAAAAAAGGGTGTAAGCAGGGAGGCAAGCCACCCGGCACCCCCACCCCCCCTGCTTAAATATACCAACTCCAAGATCACTCTACAGTGTAGGGAAGGGGAAATTTCCCATTTCCGCACTGTAGTGCACTGATGTGCGATCTCGGAGTTGGTATATTTAAGTAGCAGGGTGGTGTGAGGGTGAAGGGTGGTTTGCCCCCCTGCTAAACCCTTTTATTTTACTTTTTTTTTTTTTCTTTAATTTTTTTTTTTTTTTTACATCCTCTAACATTTAAATGTTCGATCTCTAAAGGTCGACCTTTAGAGATTCAAACATTTAATCGTTCGTTGATGTAATATAGACCCTTTTAAATATTAGGTATTATATGCTACAGGGGCAGTCTTGTTGAAGTTTTTTTTTTTTATGATATTGTCATAATATATGGGAGTCTTTGTGTCTGTAGTGTGAATTGACTTCTAAGGTTATACTAGAAGCTTCTTACTAGCAGTGAACTTTTAAAGGTGGGCAGTAGCTTTCATTTAATAGCTTGCAAGTTTTTGTTTTTAGTAAAAAAAAATATTATCTTGCCTCATTTCTGCAAGGTATCCCAGTGGTATTCCCTCTTATATGATAAATGAATGAATATGAGTATTTTGCTTTGGGATGTTTGACAGTTAACAATATTTTGCTGGGAATTCGGACAGATTAGTGGTAGTCCACACTTGAAACATGTAATTAGGACATTGTTGGACATTGATGCTTAAGCTTTAATACATACTGTAGCTAGGAGAATCCTAGTTGCTTTAGAATTTATCAGCCTGTTTTTTTACATGTCGGCCAAATGATTACTTATCCATCATTCCCAGATAACTTTATAGTTCAGCTGAGGGCATAGGTATTCCTTCTGGATTCTTAATGCTCAGATGCCAAGCTTGTGCAAATCTCTTCTGAGTTCTTAACATCACAGTAGTAGACATTTTGAGTATTAACAGATGATTAGAAGTCAGTAATTCCATACTTGAGCAAAATCCTCTAGTAAATTCTTATTTAATGCACTGTGTGATTTATGTCCACTTAATAAAAAGACAATATAATCTGTGGACAGTGTGTACTTGATATTTGGGATATCATAAGGGAGACTATTGGTAAACAGAGTGAATAGGGAGGGATCCCAGCACTTAACCCTGTAGTGACGCCTTTATTTTTGCACCCTGTCTTTGAGAAAGCATTGTTAAGGTATACTACACAGGTTCTGTGGTTGACGTAATTTTGGAACCACTGCTTCTTGAGCAAAGCCAATTCTCCCAGCTGTTGAGGCAATAGCAGCAGTCCACAGATATGTATGCTTGTTTGAGATCCAGGAAAATAACAGCTGTGGATAGTCTATTTTCATACTGTCAAAGATTTGGTTAGTTAAAGTATACAGTGCTGTTAATGTACTGTAGCTAGACTGGAATCCATGATGTCTGTCTGTGAGTATGCTTTACTTCTGAATATGTTCTAATATTTGTCTGTAGATTACATCATTACTTGTTAATATTAAATGAATGTTCATGATATTTTTGTTTTAACTTGGGGTAATGATTTCAAAGTGTTCCAGTGATTTGGTTGTTTTTAAATATGATGTGGGGTCTGAAGTTACTTGGAGAACACTGACCACACTATCTGGCCATCTGGTCTAATATGGTGTCCCAAGAAGAAGAATAGAGGTATTTTAGATGTAGAACTGCAGCAGGTAAAACTAGATGGACACTGAAGTGAGAATAAAAAAAGAAGTATTCAAGAGGTATGTATGCTTTGCCGAGTGCTGTAGATTTACTGATATGAGAGAGGAAAGGCTGCACAGGGAAATTGTACTCCACCTGTCTAGTACTGGTTCTCATCTGCTCAACCTGGTTTGTCAGAGACACTGCAACAAATAGTCTGGGTGCTGTAGAAAACAGTAGGCTGGACAGAATGTAATGTAGGAAGCACCTAGAATACTTGTAAGATTCAGCAAATGTAGATGCATTTTCCAAAATCCTTTAAATAATCGTACCATCTTTTGAAGAAGGGTTAATTCTGGCAAAGGGCTTAACAAGCTGGGAAATGTCTGATTCAGCTATGAGCCATTAATACTGACATCACTAACCATTGTCCAGTTAGCATTGTTCTTTACATATTTCCAAACTTTGATCATGAGAAAAATAGCCAAATTGCTATGCTGTTGGCAAAAATGGAAAATGAATCACACTTAGCCTTCTGATGAACTTAGAACAAATGTTTACACAGAACAGGAATGAGACAGCAAGGCAAGCCCACACTCATGCAGTCCATCATGTTTTACTACAGTACTACTCATATGAGAGTAAGTGGCACCTAGAACATTAGAATGAAGCCATGTTTAAAAAAATGCCTCTTGCCTATTACTGTTCCAGTGCACCTTTTTTAAAAGTAAGTTCTGAACATTTAAGTAAGCAATGTGCAAACCAAGGACTGGAGCCCAGGAGAAAAGGAGCAGCTATTCCTAATAAAATAAAAAGAAGTTTACATAGTGTGCATTTGTATGGAAGCAGTGCTTGTATTTCATTTATGCATTTCTGTCACAAAATGACAAAGAGGTCTGTTCATTCTGTCATGCTTTCAGAATCACAACATCCCTAAAATAAATATTGTTAAATTTTTGAAAATAAATGCTAATTCTATTACATGACGTTTTAATAATTATTTCAGATTACAAACATAAAATCCAAACAAATGTCAGTCACTCTGACTTAATATGCTGCTTTTTTGAAAGTGACTGGTCCAACCCTGTTCATAGCCCACAATGTAGCTAAAGAGTTAATCTTCCAAGCTAATTCCAATAGCCACAATAGCCAGAAAGAGCTATAACAACAGCAACAGCAGAATAATTTCTTCTTTCAGTCAGATGTTAACTAATATGGTTACACCGGTCAACATCTTAGCAGATGTCTATGTTTCTTGCTTGACACACATTCTTTCTTTTCCTGATTACCTTCTTAATCTAATTGAGGGACATAGGGATCCTGATCCTAGCTTGACATTTATTGGTTATATAGCAAAAGAGACAATCCTGAGCACAATACCAACCCACTGCAGAATGTGCACACTAACTGTCAAACACCTATGGACAATTTGTAGGCATGCCAGATCACCTATAGCATGTCTTTGGAAGGAAACCACAGCATCCAGCCAAACCCATATGGGGAAAAGGAGGACATAAAAGATTCTGACAGAAGGAATCTGAGCCTTGAAAAGAACTGGAGTAGTAAATGGTGTGAGGTAACTTAAACATTGATCTGCATCTAAGTTTACAGAATGCTTCAACAAAAATCTACAAATGTACAGTGGTTTATCCTTGTGCTCTTTCAAAATTAAATAATAGTCCAGTTATGCCATATCATATGCACACTTAGGGGTGTTCTGCACCAGAAACCCACTGTCTCTAAGCCATGGACTTGAGTGGTCTGTAAACTGGGTAGGGTGCTGCTTGCATTCAGACTTGAATATGAGTTCAGGTAGGCAGCTGCCGCAGCTTACCTGAACACATTATTCAGATCTGAGCAAGGTGACTGCAGCAGCTGCAGTGAGGGAGTAGGCGAGGGTGGGAGTGTGGATTAGGCCATCTGGTAGGAAGGAAGTTTTAGATTTGGGGAGCAGGAGGGGGATTTTACATTTAGGGAGTAGCAAGGGAGACTTACAGTTAGGGAGTATGAAGACGGTCTTAGGGTTAGGGAGCAGGTGAGGTTTAGGTTTAGGAAGCAGGAAGGGAGTTCTGGGTTAGAGTAAGGGTTCTGGGAGGGCTATGGGAGCTAAGTACTTATGTGAAATCAACTTAATGGGAGTTTGAGCATTTGCTTATTTGAACAAATCCCAACAAGTAAGTGCATTGCAGCATACAGCTTGCAAGTGCTTATAGTAAGTTCTTGTGTATGCAAACAATAGTGGGGCATGTTGTTTATCCCATATTTCTGTACATATTATGTAATAAGGTTGTAACTGAAAAAAGACCGTTATGGCCCAGTTCACTTACTTGTAAATACATTAAAGAAGTGTTAGTCCTAAATGTGATTTTAAAATATCATATGCATGTGAATGAGTAAATATTGCAAAAGAAGCCCAGAACTGTTAGAAAATAACATCTGGCTTGCAAATATAGTTTCCCCATATACTAACAGCAAAGATATTGCCTCCCAGCTTAACTCTCACTTCATAAACTCAATCCAAACTCTATACAACCAGCTAACAAACACCAACACCTCATCTAACAAAACCACTAGAAACACTCCTGACAATACTACCAACCAACCATCCTTCTCCCTTTCTCCAGTCCCTACATCAAAAATTAGAAACCTGCTTCTCCAACTAAAGCCTACCACACTAGCTGCAGACAGTATACCCACTAACTTCCTAAGAATAGCAGCTGACTCTCTTTCTTATCCACTATCAATCCTAATAAACAGGTCCATTCAGGAAGCATATGTACCACAACTATGGAAAATATCCTACATTATACCTCTTCACAAAGGAGGCAAATTTTACGAGTTTTTCAACTACAGGCTAATAGTTCTTCTTTCCCCATTATCTAAGCTCCTAGAGAAATACATACACTCACAAGTTATGCAATTCCTAGATACTAACAAGCTTCTCTCATCCACCCAACACGGTTTCCACCCCCACCATAGTACAACTTCTGCTCTTCTCTCATTCTCCAGCCTGGTTAATCAACATAGAAACAAGAACAACTATGTATCTGCTACCTTCTTAGACCTCTCAAAAGCTTTCAGCATGGTCTCACACACTAAACTACTGGACACCCTTCATTCTCTATCCTTTACTTCATCTACCATCTCCTGGTTCAATAGCTACCTATCAAACAGACAACAATCTGTACAATGGAATAATGAGCTATCCCCTCCACTCCCTAACTCTATAGGAGTACCTCAAGGCTCTATACTAGGCCCTCAAGATTTTTACAAACAATCTGTATACCTCCTCCAAACAAGCCTCACTAATTCAGTATGCAGCTGATTCCACTCACATCTGTGCAGCTCCATCTGTCAATACCCTACAACAACTAGCCCAGGAATCTTTCTCCGCTATTGAAACTTGGATCACCGACATCCAACTTATACTTGATCTAAACAAAACCAAACTTCTGCTGTTCACACCTAATAAAACTAAATCATCCCCCTCGACTTTCTTTATCTCATCTAGGAATAGCACTATTATCTCTCCATCCACTCACACAAAACTCCTAGGAGTTGAAATAGACAACAACCTAGCATTTGATCTTCACATAGCACAAACTATTCAAAAAGTTCATAAGAAAATAGGAAACCTATACAGGCACAAAAACTATCTCACAGAAAAAGGACGCATCACTCTAGCTCAAACTCACCTCCTATCGACACTTACTTATGCAGCACCTATCCTAACCCACACTAAAAAATCAGATCTGGATAAGTTAGAGTCATGCTACAACAAAATAGCTAAATTTGCGAACAATTCCCCCTTTAGAACTCATCACTGCCAAGTACTAAAAGAAATTCAATGGCTTGAATTTCCTAACTTGCTATCTTACCAACAACTCACCTACATCTTTAACATCAGAAACCACCCAGACAAAACTCCAGCCCTCAGTCATCAATAACCTCCCACTCTTCCAGTTGCCCTCTACGCTCTTCCAATAAACCCTTCCTCAGTGTTACTACTGCTAACAACACTGCAGGAAAAGCCCTTTATTCCCACATCATAGCCAAAAAAATGGAACAATCTCCCCACCAATATAACCTCCACGACAGCAAATACAAACTTCAAAAAATCACTCAAATCTCATCTCAGGACAACTTGGATTTGCCCATGTATCACATGACAATCCCTATACCTTTCCTCTATCTTCTATCAATCTACTCCAGTCTAAACATCACACTATATTTATGCACATTGAAATACTGACTCATCATATATTAATCATACTGTTCTTTCTGCTCCCTTCTATACATACTTACTAAAACTGTAAGCAGTACTTACTACCTTTGTAAAAGTATCTCAAACTGTAACTTTTGTCCTGCAAAACCTGGTAACTATTGGGAACCAAACTCTGAATATATCTGTCTAAACCCTTTTACTGAACCCTTGTAAATATTACTCAAAACTGTATCTTAGTCCTACACTGCATGTTTAACTGTAGTTAACAAAGTAAAGAATAACTCTACTTGTAAATACATTTTGCTCTATTACCTGTTTTGTATGTATATCTATAACTGTATAAATGTCTTCTTAATTGTGAAGCTTTTCTCCCCGGGCCTCCACTGAAAACGGACCTAGTCGAGCTGGATTTTCCCAGTTAACAAATGTAAAATAAAATAAAATAAATAAATAAATTGTTATGTACATATGTATTGAACTATGACATCCATAAAAAAACTTGCAAGATGCTACAAGATTATGTTTTAGATCAAGGCCACATAGCTTCAAAAAGCTAAAATTAGATTAGAATATATAGAAATGTAGTAACCATTTAGTTCTCCAAGTAAGGAAATTATAAACAAAAAATTATCAAAATATAGTATATATTTTTCAATATTGAGAAGGACTACACAGAAATAAAGTCAGAGCTTGTTTTAATAAATTCTACAGTAAAAGAAAATAAAGCTAACTTTGTTTTTTTGATAAATTCCACAGTTAAAATGTAAAGCTTTGCCAGAGAATGCTAAAGCAACATTTAACAAAAAATATTTATGATATTAAGAAATCCTTTGGTTAGCTTGGAATACAAATTTAAAAGGAGATGTTCAATGGAATTCAGAAATGGGAGGAAATTATTTGAACTGAACATTTGAAATGTTAAGAAAGCATTATGATTAGGATTAGAATGCTGCTACAGAGGCATTGTGTTTGTTTTCACTGACAGTGACCAGGGTTCAGAAACAAGCAAGAGATACCCAATTACCAGCACAAGCAGGCACACTTGGGTATCTTAAGATAGCTCTCCCTAATCCAGGGGATAACACGGGGAAGAATAAATGTGACAAAATTACCTTGCCTTCTGTAAAAGATAGAAGATGAAGACAGATGCAGCATTTATCAGCAATATCCAGATTTGGGAATGCATGTGGCATACTGTTGTCATTTTACAAACAATTAGAGAAGTATAGAAAGGATAGTAGGGGACATGAGTAGAAGTAGCCCCATTGTTATGATGTCACTGCCTACTGTGCGCTTGGATGAAGGAGCCAGTGAGCTCTGCATAATAGCCCATGGTTGATTATCCCATTAATAGGAATGGGACAGTGCTTGAAGGAGGGCACTTAATGGCACCATAAACCTGGTGTGAAGAGGTGAGTGTGTGCAGTCCTTCTCACAAATGAAAGACAGTAAAATGATTGTGTTTGTCTATGATGAAGCACAAACAAGACCTCTTTGTCATTTTGTGACTGAGCAAGCAAAGCTGTATGGCATATGTTCACTATGCTTGCCCCATTGTATAAAACACATATTAACATTTAAAACATACTATTTTGAATGACAAATAATATCACATCATTGCATGGAAACATGCAACATATTATTTAAAATTAGTGATAGTAGCATAATGCCATTAATAATCATGATTTATAAAGTAAAAAGCAGTGCTTAGAAGTTTTTTTACCAAAGAAATTAGAGCAGTATATGCCGTTTTTTAGGTTTTACATATTGCACTAGTGTATGACACTTGTAGTATACGTACATGGAAAAATGATAAAATAAACTAATCTACCTGATAGTTTCCCTTTTAGCTGAGAATGGAAGTTGCCTTGCTTTTATTTTCCTTAATATAACTTCTTGTGAGATACGTGATTTATTAGCTACACAGATGTTATTTATCCGTGTTTGCTGTTGAATATTCATTACAAGTCATGGATTGTTTCAACTTCTACTGTGTTTTGCCTTAATGCTGTACTCCTTTTCTCTGACACCAAGCTGACCCTCTCTTCTTAGTATGCTCTGGTTTAATTCCAATTGCAGCTATCAAAATTTAGCAAACAAGTTTATACATTTATTGTCAATTACAGAAAAAAGTAATATAACACAGCAATAAGTTTCAAACATTATCTGACACCACTGATTTTCAAATGTGAGCTTATTTTATGTGCTACACACTTCATTCTAAAAGCATGCTGAGGCATTAATTAGTTACCTGGAGTGGCAGGTAGTACTAGAACTCAAGTCTTTTTGACAGCATTGACATGAAAAACTATTTGTGCATTTTGAATTAAGTACATTCTAGAAATAACATACTTTGAGGTAATGAAAAACATTGTGCTGGTAGATGGATAAAGCCCTGATTATGCACTGTTGATCCATGTTCATTTACCAGGCCTAGGCAGTGGAATGGAGGGAGTGAGTAGTCATTGCTATCTCTTACATCCTGGGGGGTGAAAAGGTGTGTCTGGCTGCTGTACCACTGACTTCTACAGGAATCTAGAGACATTATAGGTGTCAGCTGTTAGCTGTGGATCCTCTGCTGCAGAAAACCTGGGGGACAAGTTCCATGTCTTGGAACATGTAGGGGGACCCTTCTCAGGCAGCAGTATTCAGTGGTGTCTCAGCTGAGGTGAGAATGTGATTAAGTCAGGGTGAGGGGGCACATGACTCTCATCCTGAACCTCTTCATAACACTCAGTGTTGCCTACAGGAGAACAAATGACCAATCAGGCTCTGTCCTTGAGCAAGAATAAATAGACCACTGGGCTCTTGCTTGACCTGGAAATGACCCTGACTCTTGGCCTCACTGGGGGAATGAGTGGGCCAATAAGTTGAAGGAAGTGAAGACATTGTCTTGGTGCATTATGCAGACAAAACACAAAAACATACTGAATTATTTAAACTCACTTGACGTTACTTGAATATACATGTTTCACAGAATAACACTGCAGTTACAATTATTTCAATACATTTGTCACCATTATGCATTTCTTTATTCAAAGCACCACAGTGGTGCAAACACAGAACATAATAAAACAAGTGTTCAGAGTGCTAAAGTTTTGCTTTTGCTGCCTGGATACATCTTGTAGTGCACTGTGGTACACTCTTGAGACATGCAGCAAGCTGCTTCTGGTGATTAACATGCTATACAACCCAGTGCTACATAAACATCTACAGAAAGGGGAGAAGATGACATTGGTCAACAGTGGTGAGCCAGTAGTGGAGGATGAGTAGATGAGGGCACTGAAGAGGATGAGGATGCAGCAGGCTTCCATGTGAGGCAGAGGTTGTTGCAAAATGTCATGACACTGGCAAAGAAATGGGGCCTGGTTCATAACAGAAGAAAAGTGATGCATGTGTTCACACAACCAGGTTATGCAGTACAGTGAGTGGAATAGCCACGCTGGATGTCAGAGATTACCTAACCCACATGAGTCAGGAGTTGGGTAGATTACAGTCATCTTCATTTGCATAGAGGTGGGGGTACAATGGCATGAGACAACAAGATGTTCATAGGAGTCAAGGTCATACTTGGTGCCAGCATTAAGCTCACATACAGCTAGGGTATTGTAAGGTGTCAGGATCATGTCCTTAGGTGATGGTGTTGAGCTTCCAGAGCTGGAATGCTGGCAAGGTTTAATAACTGCCCTTGTACAGGAACAAGTCATGTAATTCAGGGAAGGCCATAGCATGTGGGCTCTTTATACAGGATTTTGGCTGTATCCTCTGCTGTGTGATTATGCAAGTGGCTGTCCTGTCAGTATGGCCTATCCAGCCAGTGGTATGTGTCATTCAGGGGGTTCATCTAACAGAGAGTGGACTGCTGTGGAACTCCAGAACACTGACTGCGTGTGCTAGGTGAGCTCACAGTGGAGCTGGACAAATGCTGTGCACATCCCTGTGACCTTGGATGGCCATCGTTAGAGGTGATGATAGAGCCAGAAGAAAGTTGTTCACATCCATGTGAGTGGCCACAGCCCGGGTTGGGTTGGGTGGTGGAGTCAGAAGAGTGCTGTCCACATCCAGGGGTTCACACAGCAGTAGAGACAGGGATGTGAGCAAAGCTTCTATGCACACCTGCACTGTGCATGTCTCCCCACTTTGATTATGCCTGTTGTGTATAAGCAGCCTCAAGGGTCAAATCATGTGTTGCTATTCCCTACAATGGTTGGAGACATTCATGAAGACCAGGGAAATGTTGACACAGGTCATGCAGCACACTTAGCACCTCTGACATAGTTCAAGTAGCATATAGCTGTGTCTGGATCCAAGCCTTGCACATGGTTGATGCATGAGGTAACATCAGTAATAATGCTTAAGCCTTATGTTGTCTACAGGCAGCAATGCACATCTCCTCAAAGCCATGTATGTGTGCAATTTGAAGGTTATATGTTCATCAGATGCTGGAGGTATTTTTGTTGCCTGTGCATCATGTGTGGAATGCACATGGATAGAATGTCCTTTGGAAAAATCTGGAGAGGTAAGAGTGCCATCCACAGCCTGTGTTGCCCATGTTGCACAACACCAACTTCCCCATTGCCCCACCACCTTTGTTGTAAATACTGTCTTGTGCAATGCAATGGCATAACTTCTGTGACACTGTGGTAGATTGTGTTATGTACAGGCATGTGGTCCACATATACTCCCCCTTGATGCAATGTCTACAACAAAGTCCTCTTCCAAAGAACTGCAGGTCCACCAGCCACTGCCAAGTGGATATTAAACCATGCCTCCCTGTTTACACTAGCTCTCCAGCACTACATGTATGTTAGTTGTCATGCTTTCATGACATGGTCTGAATGGTTGCCCATCGCAGGACTGCAACTGCCATGGTTGAACAGTGAGGCATACATGGTTGTTAGCCCATCAGGGGAACAGTAACTCTTCTGCTAATTCCTATAGCCTTCTTCTTTGGACATCTCCCCAGTACTGCAACATTTCCTGTCTGTTCCCTGTGCCCTAACTCTGTTACAGTGGCACAATTATGTCAAAGATCTTTCAGTGTTAGCACACAGCGATCAATATCAAAATGACAGCTGTTTGTGGCAGTCACATATCCTGAATTTGTCCCTGCAAAGAGAAGTACATTACCAGTACTCCTCCTATCTGCTGTACATTTTCCTGTATTTCATTATCAGCAATATTCTGTGGTTGTAGTATTTTATCCATTTCTGTAGTGCAGTTTCTCACAGTATAGTGAGGATGAACATATAGTACAATGATTATGCTAATGGAGAAATGTACTGAGATGTTCTGTGAATTATGCCAATCATACAATGAGTTGTTAGCCCTGTGCTACAGTGTGAGGCTTGGTCTGCCTCATGCACATGCACTGTGACTAATTCAGGTTTGCATGGCTTTGTAGCCAAGGGAAGCCATTACATATCTATGGCCTAGTCATTGCCAAGCTTGCGCATATAGGTCATGTTGGGTTTTTTACACTTGTAGGACATCGATGCATAGCTGTCACCTTGGCTCATATTACCATGCATATTATATTCCCACCTGCATGTGGATGATCCTAGTTCACATGATGTACCATAGCACAATCCGCCTAATTGTGCAATGACTGCTGTTTCCATGAATGTATGGCTTCAGTATGTACTGTTTCTGGCAGGTCTGTGCTATATTGGCCACTTATGCATACATAATTCCTAGCAAGCCATATCACACCATTTCCATTTCATTATTTACCACAGTGTGGGTGTATTATCATTCTTTCTGAATACCACCATACTGTTTTTAAAGCAAGCTTTAAAGACAGTTCTTAAGGTCCAAGGTATTTTACATTTTTTATCATGCATTGTCTTAATTTTAAATGAAGTTTTAGAAACTGCACACATGGATGTATTGTGGTTAATTGTATTGCGTTTAACTGATGTGCTTTCATTGGTGAAATTAAGTCACATGATTTTGGGTTTTGTGTGTGTGTGTGTGTGTGTGTGTGTGTGTGTGTGTGTGTGTGTGTGTGTGTGTGTGTGTGTGTGTGTTGTTCTGATGAAGTTTCTATTCCTGTTAGACCTGTTAGAGATTTAAGCACTCAATCATTGGCAAAGAACTAAGCTTTGGATACTGTTGATGAGTAATTTTATTTTTTTATTTCAGTTAGTTTTGGTACTCTGTTACTTTACTGGGGCCAAAAAGCATAATACTTCCACATAACTACAGTGCAAAGCTGTCATAACATAACACATTCATAAAAATCTATATAGCTTAAAATTCATATTCAAAGGATAAAGGATACAGTTACTATATCCCACTGAAACAAATGGGAAATAATAAACCAAGAAAAAAACAGGAAACATGATAAAAAAATGAATATGGGTGTATGTTATTAGGTAATGGAATGTAGTGATCTGCTATATATATATATATATATATATATATATATATATATATATATATATATATATATATATATAAATCAAAAAAGTTTTTACTTAGTATCAAGACAGGGTAGGCCACTGTGTAAGCTGCGAGCTTGGTGCATTCTGCTGATAGGTTGTCTGGGGCAAGAGTAGTGAGTTTTAGCTTAAGGACAAGTCTTTTAATAGTGAAGGTGGGTATGGGCTGGAAACAGTTTATTGCTGGGTTGAGCCAGTTCAGGAGATGGAGAATGCTAGAGGCTGTTTTTTTTTTTTTTTTTTTAGTGGACAGGATGCAGTATTGATGAAATGTGAGTTGAACTGACTAGGAATGTTTTCAGAGTAATTACTTAGCAAGAGAGTTGGTTGATTAACACTTGACTGGGTGACAGAGTTTGTTGGCAGAGGACCAGAATAATTTAGAGTTGAATCGAATGGAGGTTTTCAAGTTTGTATAATACATTACTTTGTCTAATTTGATTTTGCTTTTAGCTTTATTTCTCAAAAGTTTATAATTCAGCAGGTTAGCTTCAGTTTTGTTCCTGTCCCCTTGATTCATTAATTGTTTACTTTTTCTCAATAGCTATGAAGCTGAATTAAATTTTACTTTTAGTCCTGATGGGGACCAGTTTGTTTAGAATATTTAATAAAATGGTGTTGAATAAGGATAATGCTGTATCAAGTTGGAGGGTATGTAAAGTGCTTCAGCTGATATATTTTAGATTGGAGATCACATTGTCTATTTGGAAAGTGGACAGATTAAGTACATGATTATATTGCTGGAACTTATGGTAGTGATATGCTCTCTGACAGCAAAAGCAGGGAAGTGGTCTCTTAAGGTGTCAGGAAGTGAGCCTGTGGAAGTTATATTGCCTGGGATGTTAGTAGGTTTCAGTCAAATGCACATACCTTCTTAGTGCTTTTGTTGTATGTAGTTCATCTGAAAATTAATTGACAGAAGCCACAGGAGGTGAAGGCATTGTGGGTTGTCATAGTTTACCAATCCATGTCGATATCATCTAGTATTATGGTTTCCTGAGGGGAGGAGTTAAGAAAATAGTTCTTCAGCTGTATCAGTATTATTACCTGGCTGTATGTAAATTCCTACCATGTTTATTGTTTTGAATGTATTGATAGTTAGGCTAAATATGATGATTTCAGTATTTTTGATTCTATGAAGGTTAATGGGATAGAAACATAAAATGTTTTGTAAAACACTGTCATAGCAACTGCCCTCCCTTTTTTCTGTCTGATCTGATGACATTGCATTTAGGTGGAAGAATTTATTTGTTTTTTATATCTTGTTTCAGCCATGTTTCTACAACTATAATGACATCTGGGGATTGCTGGGCTATCACTGCATGGACTTCAGCTAGATTGTTTGAATTGCTTCATATGTTAATGTTAATAAAGAGTAGACCAAAGTATTGTGTTGAATGTGGAGTAGTGTTAGGAGAAGGACATTTTGGTGTAGTGGGTCTAGATTTGGATGGAAATTTCTACTTTTTGTTTAAATTTCAATTTAGGACATAGTTTGTTAGCTAGAGGATTAAATGTGTATTGAAAATTATTTATCTTGAAGAGATGAGTAATAGTTGGAAAGAACAGGTTGCTGTAACAATAACACAAGACCCCCCCTTAGCAACAATTAGACTAAAACATTTCTCCAAGACCAATTGCAACTATTTACGTAACGGGATAAATAGCTTTATAGTGCCTCCCCCCATTGATGGAACAGACACCTATGCTGAGTTATACAGCAATGCTTTATACAAGCACCTGTACAATTGTATTGACTCTGCCATACCTGGCTTAAAACAAGATCTTCAAGGAAAAACAAACCTGCCTGGTGGACAACTGCCATTAATAGGCTATACAATAGGAGAAAGAAATTGCTGTCTAAGAGTAGGAATGAACAGTCTCAAAACTGGAAACATTCTCTCCTCAACTTAAACAAGCAAATACGACTCCTAGTTAAGTCTTCCAAAGCTAACTATGAATCCAAATTAGCTTCACTAGGTAAGGTCAACCACAAGGCATTCTTTATTTACAGCCATAACCTCAAAAGTAAGGCCCAGATTTGCACTGAACTCATAGTTAATGGTACTACATACATAGAACTTGTGGATATAGCAAATTTGCTCGATGACAGGTTCAGTGAAAATTTCACTCCCCTGTCCCTACCACATATACCCCAAAGCATCCCTAAAACCTGTCCCCCACTTCGTATCTCCAAGCAGCAGGTCTTAAATGCCCTCTCCAAGGCCAAAAACACAGCCTTTATGGGACCAGACAACATCCCAGGCTAAGGTCTACAAGGGCTAAAACAGGAATTAGCATCACCACTTAGCACACTTTTCAATCACAGCCTAAGCACTGACATCATTTCAGCAGAATGAAATACAGCTACCTTCATCTCTTTGCACAAAGTGGGTGCATCCACGGACCCTGGGAACTATAGACCCACTAGCCTGACCAGCCTTATCTGCAAGGTCATGGAATGAATCATCATGGACCTCTTTAACAAAGATATAGGAAATCTCCAAATGCTCTACAACACCCAGTCTGGCTTTGTCAAGGGGAGATCATGCCTGTTAATCTCGGTGGACTTCTTCAAGATAGCCAACAAAGCCCTAGACAAGGGCAAATCTGTGCATACAGACCAACCTAGACTTAGCCAAGGTCTTTGACACAATTCTTCACTTAGGCATCATTGATAAACTCACCCAGCTGGGTATCAAACCATATATTGTCAGGTAGGTTGCAAACTGGCTCACTAATAGAACTCATATGGTCAAAATAGGGGACTCCACCTCCTTCAGCAGATGTGTAAGGATTGGTTCTTGTACCCCTACTGTTTGGAATCTACTTCTGTGAAGTACAGGCTAAAACTAAAGGACTGTGGCTGACAAAGTTTGCTGATGACTGCAAACTGGGACTGATCATTGAAACCTATAGCGATTTCAACATCCTGCAAGAAGGTCTTACGCAGACTAATGACTGGCACCAAAGTCATGGTATTAAACTTAATGCAAAAAAATATATTATCATCCCCTTCAGCAAGGGTGATGTTCCTGCAAACTACCACATCAATAGCAATACCCTAAGCACACAGTCAATGGTGAGAGATCTGAACACACAGGTTGACAGGAACCTTAATTTTGATCACAATAACTCCACAGTGGTAAGAGGGGCATTTTATATTGCTCATCTCATACGTAAGGGCATTGCCTCCAGAAAAAAAGAGGTTATACCATCTGTACTCTTCCCTCATCAGGCCAATAATAGAGTACACTGCTCCGTTTGGTATGTACTGTGACAATATGTCATATAAGTCTGTGGTATTCTAACACACACACACACACACACACACACACACACACACACACACACACACACACACACACACACACACACACACACACACACAAACACACACAGACACACATACACACACACACACACTCACACACTCTCATATAGGATCATTACCATATACAGGGAGATAATGTAGCTAGTTGCCTGTTCATCTTGTCAGTTATATCACATCCAGTGGGCTATTTCACATTTTAGGTGTACATTGTATATGCATATCACTCAGTGGCACCTTGTCCTAGTGGACTGCAGGACTGCAGCCCCCCCCAGCTGAAAACCAAAAATAAAACCTCATGCATGCATGAGTGGAAACTTGAATCTAGACTGCTGTTTAACCAGTCCGGCTTCGGAAGAAGGCAGCAGTCTCACAGATGTCCCAGAAGTCTATGCGGTTACAGCTGCATAGACTGGAAGGGGATCAGACTGCAAGGTCTGCAGTCTGTGCTCACACGCATGCATGCTCCGCATTCCAGAATGGAAATGGAACTAGATGCTGAATGAGGACTAATGGAGAAATGGAGCTGAGGCTTTATTGGTAGCTTTTATGCAATGGACTGCTGTTCTTGCTGAATGACGGCTTATGGAGAAAATGCTGAACTGCAGGCAGGTACTTGCTTTATGGACGAAACCGTGAATTGCAGGCATGTACTTGCTTTATGGAGGAAAGTGTGTGTGTGTGTGTGTGTGTGTGTGTGTGTGTGTGTGTGTGTGTGTGTGTTCAAACCCTCAACCTTGGGTGCAGGTAGCAAGAACCTGAATTCCCTAGCCACCACCATGTCTGAAAAGGATTCAGATTTTTGCCTCATAGTTTTGTTCTATTCCTCATAAAATCTGTGGTTTTCTGGATTTTCAGATATTTGAATTTCAGACTTGATATTATTCAGAAAGTACATGGTAACACAAAACAATTTATTCTAGCAATTTTCTAAGTTTATAAGTTCAATATTTGAAATTTGTCCCTATTTTTGGGGCTGTATTCTCCATTATTGGCTTTGTGCAGGTTTTTTGTGCTAAGAGGTTGAGAGCTATGGTGAGAACTGAATTCACTGAATATGTTTGGGGGCTGTATTCCCCCATCATTGGCTTTGTCCAGGTATTTTATGTGAAGAGGTTGAGAGCTATGGTGAGAAGTGAATTCACTAAATGATAGCTATTTAAGTTTCAGTCTTCCTGTCTTTCAAGAAACAGCTGATTTGGCATAGTGGTATGTTACTCTGACTGGATTGCACAGGATCCTGGATCCAAGACTTGGCAGTAAAATGCATGGCGGTAGCATAGCATTTTAATCTAGAAACTTTCCAAGGTTATACAAGCAATGTTTAAAATATGTCCCTGGTTTTTGGACTTTTGCCCCCCCCCAATAAATTTTGGATTTTTCCAGATTTCTTGTGCTCATGTGCTGCAAAGTTGAGTGATACAGTTGAGTGTCAAGTGGATTTTATAAGGAGCTAAGAGCTTCAGGGGAAGAGATGTTTAGTGCTGCTTATGCTAAGCTGGCTTGCATTGTTAATAGCCCAACAGGTAGTGTACTTGCTTTTGATGCAGACGGCTATGGGTTCTACTGCCACAATATGTAGATGCATTACTGATACAGTACTGTATTGTGCTTTTAAAGGGGGTGGATGCTGCAGTCCTGAGAATGTCCTCTTTGGCAGAGATACTTAGTAATTATGAACCTCTTATATGTTTGCCATCCATTCCCTGTTGTAATATTACTAGCTTATCATTTTTTTAATGTAACATGGGCAATTTATTCCTCAAGGGCAACAGGCACTTTATTTGTAGATGAAACAATGAAATATAAAGTTGTTTGCTAGCAGCATCCTCTTCATTAGTTACAGATCTCTTTAATGTGAAATTATTTAGATGACTTTTACTTCTGCAGAGATTGTGCATATTTACTGATACTGGTGGATTGTAGAAGTTAGAGTAAACTTTTATGATGGAAATGTTCTGGAATGGGCAGTTTTGTTACTATTGGTGCAAGCATTTTGCTTCATTGTTTACTGGAAAAAATGTTCAAAACAATAAATTTGAAATGCTCTCTAACAATTTTACTGTATTATACAAGGAATATAATTTAATACAATCAGGAAGGTGTATCAAAGAACACATGTATGTTTCATGTGCAAGGGGCCTATGATTTGAAAACAGCCCAAAGTTAATCTTTATCTGCCACTGGCCAGATGTATTTTCTTTGAATGTGGGTTTCAATGCTGCTTCAATGAATGTGAGTTTCAGGGGCAGAGAAGTTTTAATGCTAAGTCTGTTTTCATTGTGAGACTGCATTGCTTTGTTTAGCAGATGTCTATTAGTGTTTGTGCTGTAAAATGTAAAATAAAACTTTTAAATGAAATCCAAATCATCGTAGAAGTAATGAAGTATGCACATTACCGTGTTTATGGTAAATGGGTGAAACAGACAAATAATGGGATATTGGAATGGCTGCAGGGGAGAGGCCCCATTTGACCATGATTTTGTAAAGGGGGAAGGATGGCAAACTCAATGACAGCCCCGGCTGAACTATGCCTCTCAACTGTCCAGATTTTCACAGAATTAATACATTTTTGCTTCTTATTTTTGGTTTGTTCCTCATAAAATTTCTGGTTTTCTGGCAAATCATTTAGAAATAAAGTCACTAAATAATGACAGGCATTGAGTTTCAGCCTTCATACCCTTCAAAAAATGCATGCTAAAGCAAGACCTGTTATTCTATCAACTAAGTTTATACAACGGCAATTTGTAGTACTGTCTATGTGTTCCCCCAATATATTTGGCCTTGTCCAGATTTCCTATGTTAAGAGGTTGAGAGGTACATGCAAATAAATCACTTTATAGAATTAGGTATATCCAAACCTCTCAACTGTCCCCGGCTTTGTCTCAAAATGTTGCTCTCCCCCTAATAATCCCTCTGCAAAATGGCAATTTTGGAAGAAAATGTGGAGGGTTTACAATTAAGAAATAATTGTAATGATCAAAGTTAAAGATTACTTTTATTTTAAAAAAGCATGCAGATTATCTTATTTTGTCAGCTGCTCAACTTAACAGTACTAATATTAAAAAAGTGTCCCTTCTTTGACATGTTCCCAGCTGTATTGTGTGACTATTTTATATTTTTGCATCACATTTTTCATCTATTTTTCATAAAATTGTGTTTTTTGGCAAATTAGTGGCAAGTCATTAAAGACTGAAGTTAGAAAATAATGACAGACATTTGAGTTTCAGAGTTCATACCCTTCAGAAAATTCACACTAATGCAAGACCTACTATTCTATTATCTTTCTAAGTTTATAAGAGCCATATTTAAAAATTGTCCTTATTTTAGGCCTTTGTTCCACTTATATTTATGGCTTTGTCCAGATTTCTTGCTCTGAGGTTGAGAGGTATGACAAATGTGTCAGGGCCATCACTGCCAGTGAGAGACATTTCAAATTGTGACATGCTTGTTGAAACCCACTCCCCCATGTAGTGACTCTGGATGTGTCCAAGCAAGGCAAGGAACAGTTATGCAGTGTAAGTGTGCAGGCTATCCCCCCATCCAAGGTAGACACAAGTACTATAGTGGCTCTTCATCTGTCCTTGATTTTGCAGAATGTTCTGGTTTTCTCTCATATTTTTATACTGTTGATTTATGCTTATTATTATTCAGAAAATGCATGTTGTTGCACTGCCTGTTGCTCTGTGTTTAAGTAACAATGCTTTAATGACCATCAGGTAAGCTTGTCTGAGATTGTAAGATGCAAGTAAGCTTTAATAAGCATACTGTTAAAGGATTACCAACATTGAAAGTCTTTTTGTTTTTGCCATGCAGAGAATATTTACATAACTAGATACAGTATAAGCCTTAGGTATTGAAATGCATATGACATATTTGTAACAAAGAACAGGATTACAGTATTTTCAGAAGCTCACTACATTTGTTGGAGACTTGCAGTTATCTTTGCAGGCTTTACCAGTAAACTAAACAGAATGCCGATCTGCCCATGAGTAGTCCATATCCTGTGCACTAATCCTTTAAGCAATTTATCTTGAGCTTGTTTCTTGTTTGCTGTTCATTTTTTACTTTGACCATGTTTTCCCCATGAAACAACTAGATAGTTGCTGTCAGGCAGCAGGTCTTTTTGGATAAGAAACATTTTTACAAGTGGGGGTATCACAGAGATTGCTACTTTCACCATGTTACTTGGTACTTTTATAAAGCTGAATATGAATTATAATTAGAACTGCAGTGCAAGGAGAAGTGGTTTGAGTTGAGTGCTGCTTGTTTTTTATACTTGATTTTGACTGGTATTCCAGTAATGTATTTAAAAAGTAAATTATTTTTTCATGCGTCACAATTTTATTTATTTTATTTATTTATTTTGTCTGTCCAAAGAGACAAGACAAAAAATACTACTTAGAAATAAATCTTGGGCTAAATGGAGAACTACAAAGACTATTTCATCAAACCTTTTTAGACAGTTAAGAAAATAGCACAAAAAAAAATTTTTTTGGATAAAAAGAATTATTACTGTAAACTACAACAACTCACTACAACAACCCCCCCCAGAGGTTCTAAATTCTCTCCTACATTCCTAGCACCCCTCCTACACCCCACTCATCAACACCATCTAGAGTAAACTGTCATATAGCCAATGCAGTGAAATATTTTTTTTTCTACAGTTCATTTTGTCTTGATTGGACTCTCACAATGACAGGTTGGCACTCAGGGCAGCGTATTTAATTAAAGTCCCAGTTTTTGTGGTTTTGAGCATAGCTCTGCTCCTTTCTAGTTGGTCACATCCCTTCTCATTGACCCACCCATTCAACTGTCTCCTAAAACCCTCCTTTGATTTGAAGTCACCAGCAACCACTGATATCACTATACTGTTCCTGCTAATTGTTGCTGCTGAGGAACACTTTTGTAATAACCCTAATGTGGAGCTTTTCTCCCGGGCCTACTGAAAAATGGAAAATATCCCAGCTTGACCTAGCCGGTAAAATGCAGGATACAGTATGTATATTGTGATACTTCCTATATTTGTTAAACTTCCTTTGGAAACTGCTTAATGTAGTTGGCAATATTCTACCTTCATGTTTGTTGTGGGCACATTGTGTGGGGACTAATGGATATTTTTCAACATATGTGTGCTGTCCATGGTTATGTCATGTTCTCAGTAAGCAGAGAAAGCTGTTTGTTATCCACAGCTGTCCATAACAGTATGCCACATACTAATACATCATATACCACATGCATATCTATGTGGTTGTAGAGAAAAGTGAATCACTATGATATTTAAATAGGGTATTTTTTCTGTGTGTGTGTGTGTGTGTGTGTGTGTGTGTGTGTGTGTGTGTGTGTGTGTGGGCGCATGTGGGTGTCCATGTACACATGTGTGCCCAGAACTATAATGTATGCAAAGCTAGCATGCACTGCATTAGTGCATTGGATAAAAATCTCATCAGTGTTGCAATTCATGTGCACATCATAAATGAACACTATTTGTTGCTTTAGCTCTTTACTCCAAAAAGTTAGGAGACAATACTGCCAGAATTTTTGGAATCCTGTTGAATGTACATAGTGTAAAATGCTTTACATACATGCATTGACCTAAGACAGGATAACCAAACTAAATGGTGCAGCATGAGGGCTTGCAAACAACTTAGGCATGCAGAAGTGCACTGGGCCTCTTAGACTGCTTTGTAATAAAAGTTAATGCATCTTATGCTGTTTGCTGGAAACAGGGTGTATTTCACCTGTGGTCACAACAATGCAGGATTTCATAATATGAAATACAGACCGGAAAAATAATCAGAATGGTGGTAAAAAGACTCCAAAACCAATAAAACCACTGTAGTTGTGTCAGAAGAAATGAGCAGCTGAAACTTTTTATTTCACACTTTCGTCCGATAACTGACTTCTTCATAGATCCTGTACACTCTTAAAAACCTCACTTAAATATAAATTCTAATCAATACTTCTCCAATCAAATTAAAACATCAGTTAGCAAAATTTATTAAAATACTGTATTAACTCTTAAAAATTCAGAACCAAATAGCTAACCTACGGTCACTAAGGAAACATTTAATATTAATGGTTTCATTTATTCCAGGTAGCTTGTCAGCACCTAATATTATCTGCCAATCAGTTTCTTTTCTTTCAGTAACATTTTTATAATTACCCTCTCAAATCCGTAGGAACATGCTCTATACTTACAAACATAAACATTTTATATTTATTACAATGTGGTGCTGCGGTAGCGTTGTCGCCTCACAGCAAGACGTTGTCCCATTCGATTCTCAGCTAGAGCATCTTCTGTGTGGAGGCATGCGTGAATGGGTGTGCCTTCGTTGAAGGTTGTGCATCAGGGCTGGTAAATCGGCACGTAAAAATCCACTACCAAACATTAGCCGACCGGAGTTCCGCTGTGGCGACCCCTAACCGGGATAAGCCGAAAGACACAAGTTATATGCCTAAAAAGAGTATTGTTACTATTCTTTGTTTTAATATCATAAATACATTCTTTAATTCTAGTACCCAGATATCTGGTGCTCATGCCTACATAATAACTTGAGCAGCCTGAACATAATGCAATATAAACTAGTCCTTTAGACTGACAAGTGAACCTTCCGGGTATTTTGATAGTATAATTTATATGCTCTAATAATACATATGGTTCTTCATGTAGAAATTGACAAGCACTACAATAATTACATTTAAAAGTTCCTAAACTCTTGTCATTATGGGGTGTAGATATTTTAGTGTTATCAATTTGTAACAATTGTATTGAATCGCTACTACCTTCAATAATTTTCCAACAATTATTGGAAATAATATTCCTAATGGCAAAACTATATACAGACATCTCTATTGAGCAACTAGGTACTGTATTTAAATCCTGTGGGACTTTCTGTTTGTAAAAAGTCTTTATCATCACTGGTCATACTAGAGGGGCCTGATATATTGGCCTCTAGGAATATTGTTCTTGATAAACCCAGAATGATTATTCTGGTGGTGTAGATAACTGTTAGAAAAGGTGCTTTTCTGATTAATTTTATTCATAAACATATCATTAAATGAATCCTGTTTTAAATGAACATCCAAAAACAAATTGAATTACTTTTTTTCTCTCAAAACAAATTAAAAAAAACTGGAGCTCTGATTTAAACATTCTAGAAAGCTAAAAACTTAACAATTCTTATCCTGAAATATAAAAACAAACAAATAGTCTACAAATCTTTTATAAAAGACTATCCCCGGGATTCATGAAGCTTGCACCAGGCGCAGGCATAGCGTTGGCGATCTAACACCAAATATGGCCGCCGAGCGATTCAGGTATGAGCTGTTTCCACGTGTACTTACCTGCATACGCCACGCCCGCACAGCTCCTGGTGCATGTATGCTAATTACCCCATGCGCAGCAGCGTAGCATGCAAATGAAGGTATATAGCGATTCAGGAAGTGGTGCATGCGTGGTGTAAGCATGGAGAAATGTAAACTGAAAAAAATGGTTTACATTTTTCAAACATAAAATCGAGAGCCATGACAGTGGACCAAACTCATGTATTATAATGTTAATATATGCTAAATATATAGCCATTGCCATAAAAAAACATGCACAATATATAAAAAAGAACATTTAATGTCATGCCCACACTAACGCAAAGTTAAATCTCAGGGCATCGCTGCGCAAACGGGATCACAATGAACATATAATTATAAGGACTAAAACTGCAATGTAACACATTTTATGAATTTCCCATAATAGTCAATGGCACGCATGCTACACCACACCATGGCACAAGGGTTGCTAAGGGGCTGTGACAGTGTTCTGCATGGTAACTAGGAATTAGTAGGCAATGCCATGCAAATGAGAGGAGTAATACTGAATCACAAAATCCCTGCTGGCGTAAGGATGTACCTCACAGTGTAGCGGTACAACACTGAGGTGTGGCCTGGAGATAAAGATGACATCAAGAGAGGGGTGTGCCACCTTAGCTGTAAGCACATTGGAGCATTGCTAATCCGGTTTGCCTGTTGCTAAGCAAAGCTGCAGGATAGGGGTGTGTTGAAGTAGCCATAGCTTTGCTTAGCTGAGAGCACACAAGGTAACCAAATGTACATGTGAACGTGGATGAAAACGCGCTCGAAACCTGGTAAACGGCTGTGCGCAGTGCACACCAGAGCTGAAATAGGAAGGATACGGAAAAAAATAAGGAAATGCTGCAGCATGGTAATTGGAGTACAAATGAGTAATTAACACCTAGGAACCCACAGTGGGCCATTGACAACAGCTAACAAGGCTGCTAGCAGCTACCTGCAGAACAGGAAAGGGGAGGTGCCGTAAAAGAGAACTGTCACAGCAGAACAAAGAAAACTTGCAGTAGATCAGCTACATAACACATTTCACAACACAATCCTGGGTTGGGAAAGTACAAAACAAGAAAGCCAGCAGCTGGATGCATGTCTGACAATGGGAGGGGAATTGGGCTGAAAAGTGAAGTAAAGGGCAATAGATGAATCATGGCAGCCAAGTGTAATTCAACATCAAAGGCCCCACAATAGCAGTACTCATTGTAAAACCCATAATTAAGATACACCGCAGCTGGAATTGCACATACACACCCAATTACACCAGCATCCATAGCACAATAGTATAAAGTGTGAAAGCACCTCACACATACTTGTGTATTCCCAGACACTCTGCACCATTGGTGTATAAAGATGGGGAACTTTTAATATGTACATGTTAGGGGCTGCCATAGCTTTGATTCACCAGCATGTGTTGGAGACTGAAGGTGGTGTAGAGGATGATGCTGACAACCATCTCAGGCACCGAAGGAGGAGAATAGTGTTCAGACCCAGGGTAACCTGCCAGGGGCTACATGATCTGGAGATAGTAGAGCGTTACAGGGTGGACAGGGACACCATACAGCAACTTGTTGAACTGTGCTGGCCATGTCTCAAAGCCAGAAATAACAGAGGGGAACTCATCCCAGTGGACACGAAGGTATGTGTAAGCTTGAGAATACTAGCCACAGGTACCTTTCAAAGGCCAGCTGGGGATATCCTGGAGATCTCAAAGGCATCAGCATCCAGGGTACTCCACCAGTTCCTGGATGCCATGTTACCACATGCCAATGAGCACATATACTTCCCCCGAATGCAGGAGGAGTTGGCCAGCAATATGCATCTCTTCCACCGTGTGGCAGACTACCCGGAGGTACTGGGTGCAACAGACTGCACGCACATGCACATCAAGTCACCACCCAGTGAGCAGGTTAGGCGATACATAAACCGCAAGGGATACCCCTCCATCAACTGCCAGGTCATGTGCAATGCCCAGGGCATTACCATGGATGTGTGTGCTGGCAGCCCTGGAAGCTATCATGACTTCCACATCTGGCATGCCTCACAGCTGTATCAGGTATTTGCCAGTGGGGACATCCCATATAGCCACCTGGTGGTGGATGCTGGCTATGCACTGGAACCGTGGATGATGACTTCCATCAGAAATGCACACAAACCCATGCAAGGATGCCATAATGAGGCGCATACACAAACCAGAATCATCATAGAGCGTGTGTCTAGGATGTTGAAATCATGGTTCCATTGATTGGACATATCTGGTGGAGCCTTGCAGTACTCTCCAGGCACGTGTGCCCATATCTTCGCAGTATGTGCCATGCTACACAATATTATCCTGCGGAAACAGCTGCAGCAGGGACAGACTGGGGAAGGCCCTCACAGCTCACCACCATTGCCAAGGGCCCCACAGGCACAAAGGGACTCAAACCACGGGCACCCTGTACCAACCACAGTAGGCAGATGGAGGTGTGCCCAGTATGCCCATGCCTTGGCAAAGAGGGAATGTATAGCACACACACTGACAGTGTAGGCACCTATGGACTGACACCCTTCTCCATCTGCACACACAGTAAGCATGGATGGCACACATACAAGACCACCTGTAAATTGTCACGTATAGGTGGTCTACTGTGTGCATCCTACAGAGGCAGCCCTCAACTATTGCACACACAACCGCTATTGGCACAAGGTAAGTCAACACCTGAACAGTAAATTAAGCTATCAGCATGTGCTGATACTGTATGTATAGGTCCATAGGTACATAGGTAGGTATGTGGCTAACTGCCCGAGGCCATTCATATGCCTAGCTGAAATGTGTCAACTGTTGCCACCCCATTGATTAACTAACTGTCCCTCTGTGGAGCAGAGCCAATTGTGGGATCCCTGGGGTGTACCCACTGTTCCCCATCCAGTCTGCAAGGTGTCCCTGGAGTGTTAGTGAGGGGCTCCTTATAATGTAATCAGGGATGTAGTTCCAAAGCATGGGGAGTACCTGTTACAGGAATCTGTCACTCCAGAATCTTCCAGTTATGGTTGTGGCAAGGTTTAGCTCATTACAGTATGTGGCTCACTGTGGCATGGATTCCCATAGGAGGAGCATATCCATTAAGCCTGACTTGGACATGTCTTTGTTGGGCAGCAAAGATCATCTCTGAGTAAACGAGATGCCACTGAGTAATGCAAGAGTTCATGCAGTCTGGCAGCATAGGACATATGTCTGAGGCCAGTAATGCTCTTGGCAAGGTATGTTCGTGGACCCTCCAGCTGTCGGATGTGTCTTCTGAGGTACATCCCAAATGGGTTATCATACTTGATGATGGGATTGATGAGTGATGAGTAAAGGGGCACAATAGCCTCAGTATGTCTAGATGCAAACCCTTAAGTAACCAGATGGCCTACATAGATGGATGGCCTAAGTACTTTGGAGATGTGATTGTCAAAGGAGAGATCACTGTCTAATGTAGTTCCCACATACTCATTACCTCCTCTGTATTAAAGTGGCTGCCACTCATGTGTTAATATGTGGGTGTTTAGTTTTCCCAACATGGAATGACCATGCAGTTCGTGACTTTAGCTGGAAGCCATGACTGTGACATCCTGTGTTGGTCTATGTGAGGCCCCTTGAAGGATGTCTGTGACAGCTGGACTGTCAATTATGGCCCCCAGTTTGTAGCAATTGCCAAACACTGTCCACTGTAGTCCACCTGTGTTTGCCTGTTCCTCTGAGAAGTATATGGCAAACAGTAGGGGTTCCAGGACTGAGTCCTGTGGGACACCAGTTGTGACTGGTTAAGAGTTGGACCTGGAGGCTGCTAGGCTTACCATGTGGGTTCTGTATGTAAGCCTGTTGGCAACTCAATCTGTGATGTATTGATGTATGTGCTGGCTGGTGAGTTTATAAACAATACCTGAGTGGGGAATGGTGTCATAATCCTTATCAGGGTCCAGGTAGTATGTGTGAGCTACCACACCCCCACACCTAAAGTCTAGGTGACTGTAAGACGTCAAACAGGCTCACTAGGCATGATCTGCAGTCATCAAGCAGACCTGGGTTGGGTCGAGTGTCTGGAGGCTCCCAATGTCTCTGAGTTCCATGATGATGCACTCCATAGCCTTGCAGACCAGACTAGTCAGACTTAAAGGGCAATAGTTTCCGGGGTCCATTGTGGCGCCACCTTTGTGGAGTGGGATCACTGTTGCTGTGCGCCACTCTGTGGGTATTTAGCCTGTAGAGAGTCTGTGTTTGAATAGTGTGTTTAAGTGAGGGGTTAGTCATTTGGAGCTCATGTAAGACACAGCCTAGGACACTGTCCAGTCTCCTTGAGGGTGTATTTGTGGCTTTGGATAGGACTGTTTTATCCTCTGTGTCAGTGATTGCTGGGGCTGTACATTCTTCTGGTATGGTTAAGGGCCATTTAGGGATTGAGAGGGTTGTGAAGTTTGCACTGAACATGTCTGCTAAAATGCTGGCAATATCAGTTGGTTCAGTGTATATTGTGCCAGTATGCACCAACTCTGAGCATATCTGAGAGATCCCACTTAGGTTCTTGACATAGCTAAAGAATGCTTTGTGATTGTCTGTAGGGTCCTTGGGAAATTGTCTTTCGAAGCTAGCCTTGGATGATATCATGAGGGATTGTAGTTTCTTGCTGATACTGATCAGAGATGTCTGTCCTTCTAGGGATTTCGCTCTTACCTGTACTAGTTACCTCCTACTATTGTAGAGCCTGTGTATGACAGGGGTCCACCAGACCGGTTTCCTGTCCTTGGAGGAGTGAGTTCAGGTTAGACCTGGGATAGCATGATCCATGCATTCCTGCAGATGATCATAGAGTACCTTTGTATAGGTTTCAGCATCTTGAACAGCATTGTCCATTGGTGTGGGGGCTGTGAACTACTCCACCTCATGCATAAGCAATGTGAATTCTGCTTTAGAAAAGATTTCCACGGTGGTTTCCTTGTTTGGGGTTGTGGACAGAATGTGAATATCCAGAGTAATTAGTCTATGGTCTGATCTAACCAGTGAGGGGTTGAAGGGTGTGGAACACTGGTTGCCCATGTTGATGATGACCAGGTCCAATATGTTGTTCCCTCTGGTGGGGGTGTAGACCAGTTGTTCCAGGGCATTAGAGTCTAGGACTTCTAGGAAGCGCTGGGCAAGGGAGTTAGTACTTGAGTAGTTCTCCCAGTTAATGTTTGGGTAGTTGACATCACACAGTATTAGGGTGTTTGGTAGGATCCGCATATTTCCCAGTGTCCCCGGAAATGCAGAATGTGGGTCCTGGGACATGGTGGGTGATCTGTAGCAAGCTACAATTTGGATTGCAGTGTTGCCCATTGTCACTTGCACTTGGAAGATCTCTGATGCATTGTGCTGCGCCACTAACCTGGAGGTGTGAGTATCCTTGAGAAATATGGATACACCCCCACCTTTTGTGTTCCGGTCTGGGTTCTGTGGCCGAAAGGTGTTTAATGAGTTATAGCCTGATGGTGCTGGGGTGCTCTCTGGAGCCTTAAACCAGGTGTCTGTTACTGCACAGATATCGATGTTCTCCATACTGAGGAGTGCCTCTATTGTGTGCAATTAGACTTCTGGTGTTGAGTAGCAATACCGTCAGTTTCTGGTTACATGTGCTATGTACAATGGTGGGTTTGTCTTATGAGCCTTGCCTAAAAGTCCACCTTGCCTAATATCCACCTCTCTATTGTTGTTTCCAATCAGTGACAGCTGTACATGTGTACATGTTCTGCAAATGTGTACAGACCCTTGTTACAGGGCTGTACCAAATGGCTATGTGCACACCTACATAGAGTGGATATTGACAGTAGAGACACACTGGTTGAATGTATAGATTTGTGTAGCCTAATCTCTCATTGCCAGACTAACAACTGCTTGGAAATATGTTGACAGTACTGGTAATGAAACAGGGTGCATATCATCTTTAACTTCAGTGTGACATCTGCAGTAGGCGTGTAAGAGGTAGGAAACTAGTGCCCATGTGTAATAGCAGCTTCATAGGTGATGGCGTACACTATCTGATTATATCCTCATCATGTCGATAGTGGCAGCGGAGTCTATTGATATCTGACTCTGTGTGGAGAGTGGATGTCTGTGCCCAACAGAGCTCATGGTTCTGCTGGGAATGTGTGTTTATACCCAGACTAGGATACAGCCCTGTTCACACTTGCATCATCTGTAATCAGCTATCAGGATGTGATGTGATGCTCAGAGGGGGAATGCTACTAAAGGTAGCTACCATGTTCCTGTAATAGCTAGTGTTGCCACGTCCATAACTCAGATATTTACATGTGAGCATCACTGCCTAAAATATCTTCATAAGCAGTAAGTATAGTAAATACAGTGCGTGGTACTTGAAGTACTGAATACAGCATACAGGCATGCCCACTACTCAGCTACTGGTGTTTACTAATGTCAGCTTTGTGTATGTGGCCATCCTGGGGGAATGCAATCTGTATGCCATGTACACTGCCAAACCCACCTAACACTGCACCCCACACATTGTCTGGGATGCAGCTACAGGGGTGATCTTGGAGGCAGTCTATACTACACCCATGAATGGACTAGACAGTCAAGAGGTGTAGGTTAACACATGCATCTCATCACCACAACCAACACATACCCTTACCAGAACACAGTAAGGACACACACACATTCCACCAGATATCACACACATCCACAGAGGCCTCTAAGTATCTGGCCAAGCAAGAGGCCTCCCAAGTTGGAATAGACAGACAACAGAATACAAACACTGTATGACATAGTTCGCATAATTGTGTCACACCTCAGAACATGTGGCTGGAAACATGGCCAACAGTACTCATTTGTGAACACAAACCCTAGCACTATGTTACACACCAAGCTATATGAGGGCAAACATACTGTCAACTGCCTGTCTGCCATGATTGGCCACATACCCATACACTCTGACCACCTTTAGAACTATACACATGTCACTGGCATATGCTCTGTCATTGTGAAGGACCTGTGATGCAGTAGCCTGGACTGCATGGAAACACATGTAGGAACTGTCAGGTCATGTAGCCCATGTGGGTATGTCCCAAGGCCTGGGTAGCATTCTGCCAGTGGCCAGAATGATGCAGCAGTACAGGGACAAGGATTGTATTCTACAATCGTGACATTTACTGGTGTAATGCAAAGAGTATCCAGCATCTTTCTGCCTGGGATAACATGGTTGACAGACCATGATGCTTTGCCATACAGGTTCTGCACCTGTCACCCCTGAGATTCTGGATACTGGCAATGGCCCATGCATCCCCTATAGTGCCCTCATCATGTCAGGTTGAATTGAAAGTCCACTGGTGCAACAGGGACAGCCAAGAAACAAACTGTGGATCTTGCTACTCAATGATACAAATCAGGTACTCAATATGGACTCACTTATGGTAATCTGAAACATGGAGAACATATCTATGCAGTGACTGAGATATGGTTCAACGCTTTGACGAGCACCCCTGCATGACCATGTTATAACACACACCTCACCTCTTGGCCAACATCCTTTACTGGAACACATGGGCCACAGGTGTGTCCATCTTCCTGAGGCTATGTACACCCCCATGCAAGTTGCACTTGCACAACGTAAAAATGCATTATGCTGAGGAACTACCTTTGTGCCAAAGTGTAATCCAAATTGCACCTTGTGACAGATCATCCACCATGCCTCAGAATTCCCAACTGTCATTGTGCTGTAATGGGGAATACCAGCTGTGAGACAGGACACCATAATCATGGCCACTCAGCTATCCCATTATGAACCAGTAAGACTCATCATGTACCAACACATGTTCTCAATGCATGTTGGATGTCATCAACACCAATGACCTGGATCACCATAGTCACACCAACAAGGCTAACAGTATGCCACACATGGTCAGTCTTCAAAGCCAATGTTATGCTCCTTAAGAGTGAAGTGGTGACTGCCATGGCACCCATGCAAATGTACAATGCATGTGCAAATGCTGGGTCCTACACAAATGCACTTTAGGCACTCACATATGTGCAGGGATCATGCCATTGAAACAGAAACAGGATTAAAAAAAATACAACCATGAAGGCAAACCGGTGGTACCCTGCCTTAAACTGTACCACAGAAGGTAGTAACTGTTGCAAGGGTCAACACACATGAGTGGAAGTTGATCCATGGTCAGTCTCAGTAAGATGAAGATACACCATATAATGCCACGCAACACTACTGTGAAAATACTCATCCACATATTATGAGGCCAAGCAGAGGATTCCATAGCTGTGTCATGAAACATAATGGCAACAACAAGACCTGCTGTCCTTCACAGCACTATGGCATGAGAGTACACATTCATATATCCATGTACACTACAGAGACCCTGTAATATCAACTATGCAGGTACAAGCTGCACTCTCTAATGCCATACATACAGGCTGCATGGGACTTGTCCACATTCTAGGTTATATCCGACACAAATGTCAAAACATTCTGCTCCCCACATAAACATCTTGTACAATCATAGCTTCATGTCAGGCTGTGTACACACTCAATGGTGCACAGCAACAGTCATCTGTTAATGCTGTCAATATCTGAGGGACCCTGGTATGCGTACAGCTGATCTGGTTACAAACAGTGGTATCATTACATTGCATAAAAAAAAAAAAAATTATCCTTGTTTCCCATCTTTCCTGACCTAGAGTAGTCCAAATACAGGCTTTGCTGTATTCTGGAATTTTGGAAAGTTCCTGTGTTGCCCATTTCCTTTCTTGGATAAAGGGAGGCTTCTTTGTTCACCAGTGGCAGTGGGGAGCTTGGAGCAGCTTATCTATCCCTGGAGGAGTGTTCCCAGCACAAGAATCTGGTAGTCTATTGGCTGTTTTGGGCCAATTTCTAGCTCTTTCAAGTCCCCCTGTATAAAACCCACTTTGGCGTGGTTTTTGCACTTGTTACTACTCAGCCAAGCTCCTTGTGGTCCTGCAGAGTGGTGCTAGCAGCAGAGAGGCTAAAAGAGTGACTGCTAACCTGATAAAAGTGTTTGTTTTCCTGCTACTACCTGGGCGACTGTCCGATCTAGCTAAACTGCAAGTATTTCTGCTTCTTGAACTGTTTTAAACTGTTTAAAGTTGTTTTTGCACCTACACTTTTAAAGTTTGTCCTGTTTGTTGCATTTATTTGTTGAGGCTACACACTCAAGTGCACTAGCCTGTGTTACATATTTATTGCATTTCCTGCTGTTTGTTGCAAAAAAGAAAAAAAAAATGTTCCTTGTTTCCCGTCTTTCCTGACCTAGAGTAGTCCAAATACAGGCTTTGCTGTATTCTGGAATTTTGGAAAGTTCCTGTGTTGCCCATTTCCTTTCTTGGATAAAGGGAGGCTTCTTTGTTCACCAGTGGCAGTGGGGAGCTTGGAGCAGCCTATCTATCCCTGGAGGAGTGTTCCCAGCACAAGAATCTGGTAGTCTATTGGCAGTTTTGGGCCAATTTCTAGCTCTTTCAAGTCCCCCTGTATAAAACCCACTTTAGCGTGGCTTTGTGCGATTTTGCACATAGAGCAGCATCGGGAAGCGCCGCTTAATTGTGTTTAAACCATTCTCGGCTCCACAAAGTCTGCTCTTCACTTTTTCCCTTAGAACTGATCTAGTTCTCATAATAAACACCCTATTCCCACTCTAAAGCCTGGCACTTGCTCACTAAAGCAATTATATAAGTCAGCACTAAAAAATTAAAAGCACTACACACTCACAAACTCCCCTTGAGTACTTTGTTCCCCATTGGCCCTTTTTCAATTATAAAGGAATTCCCAATACTATTCTAGCATGTCCAAAGGTCAGTTGTCAATCTCCTCTCCGGTCCAGCTGGTGAATCTGGGAATCTTGAGTCAATGTTACAACTGCCTCATGTATACAGACAACCCTCTCCTCCTCCCAACAAATTCCAACACATGTGAGAGATGCAACCATATAGCCAAACTGGAGGCTAAGCTCTCTAACTCAGTACTGTCATAACCAGTCAGGAGGAGAAGGAAACCACACTCACTACAATTCCAGTCTCACATAGACCTACCACGACAGCAAACCAAATACATAAACACACAAAAACATACTCGGAGGCTCTAAATAAAAATCTGCCTAAGCAGCAGAGACCTCCAAAGCAAACACCCAAGCAACCGCTACCCCAAAACAAAACACGTGCAACACATATCTCACAAAGCCAGTGTGCTGAACAGTCACAGCCCTTAAGGCTAAACAACACACCTGATACACTTGTAATAGGTGACTCTATCGTCAGGCATACTGACATCCTGCTCACCAGGCTGAACAAGGAGAAGGTCACGGTGAGCTGCCTGTTGGGTGCTAGGATCCGCCACATAACCCAAGCACTCGGGTCACTCCAAGGCAAGTACAAATATGACTCAGTCATTGTCCATGCTGGTGTGAATGACCTGAGACGTACCTCCCTGGACTACATGAAAAGAGACATTAAGGAGCTCTCTGAGCATGTAGCCCAGGCCAATATGTCCCTGACCTTCAGTAGCATCTTACCCTCACCAAGAATGATGCCACAATATGAAGACAAGATGATCAATTTCAACAACTGGCTTAAGTATTGGTGTCATTCAAAGTGGATCCAATGCCTGTCTGCCTGGGATGACATGCTCGACAAGCCACGATGCTTTGGGACAGCTTGCACCTGTCACCCTGGGCTTTGATATTGGCAAAGGCTCTTGCCACCCCCATAGTGCCTTTTTTAGGCAAGGCTCAAAAGACAAACCCACCTCCATAGGTATCACAAGGGATAAGAAACTAAGAGTAATGCTACTCAACGCCAGAAGTCTAAACCTCAAGATGCATGCACTCGAAACTGTCCTTAGCATGGAGAACATCAATATCTGTGCAGTAACAGAAACCTGGTTCAAGGCTCCCGAGAGCAGCCCAGCACTACCAGGTTATACCTCATACCATGTTTTTCGGCCCCAAAACTTGGACCGAACCATAAAAGGAGGGGGAGTATCAATATTCGTCAAAGATACCCACACCTCCAGGTTATTGGCACAGCACGAAGCATCAGAGACTATCCATGTGCAACTAACAGTGGGTAAAACTGCCTTCCAGTTTATAGCCTGCTACAGACCACCCTCCCAAACCCAGGAACCCCACTCAGCCTTCCTGAGAACACTGGAAAATATGAAGGTCTCTCCAAACACCATTATATTGGGTGACTTCAACTACCCTAACATAGACTGGGAGCATTACTCTAGCTACAACACCCTAGCCCGAAGGTTCCAAGAATTTATAAACTCAAATGCTATGGAACAACTTGTTGTCACTCCTACAAGAGGGGAAAACATATTGGACTTGATGATCACCAACATGGGGACTCTATGCTCCAGACCAGAAGTGTATCCCTCACTGGTAAGATCAGACCATAAACTAATCTCACTAGATATTCACATCCCGACCCCAGCCCCTGCCCAGAAAACCACAGTGAAAAACTTCTCTAAAGCAAATTTCACACTCCTCAAAACTGAGGTGGAATCCTTCAAAGCCCCCGGGCCTGTGGAATATATGGCCCAGACCGCAGAATCCTTTATAAACGCATTCTATGAACACCTTCTGGAATGCATGGATCATGCAATCCCAAAGAAAACCAAGACCCAATCCTCCAAAGTTAGGCGTCCTGTCTTGTGGATCCCAGCCATAAACAAACTATACAATAGAAGGAGGAGGAAGCTACTACATGATAGAGCAAAATCCCAAAAAGGGAAGGCATCTCTGATCAGTATTAGCAAAAAACTATGGGCAGTCATAAAATCGTCTAAGGCCAGCTTCGAGAGAAAAATTGCACAGGACACTAAGGATAATCACAAGGCTTTCTTTAGTTATGTTAGGAACCTGGGTGGGAATTCCCAGATATGCTCAGAATTAGTCCAAAATGGCAAAAAATACACCAAACCCACAGACATTGCCAGCATCCTAGCTGACAGGTTCAGCGCAAACTTCTCCCCACCTTCCCCACCAAAAGGGCAAATATGTATCCCAGCAGAGTGCTGCCCCTGACATCTCAGATGCTCAGGTAAGAGCCGCCCTCTCCAAAGCAAAAAACACAGCATCAATGGGACCAGACGGTGTCCCGGGCTGCGTCCAACATGAACTCCAAGAAGAATTAAACCCAAACATAAAACTACTGTTCAATCTCAGCCTTATTACAGGATATGTACCCAAAGCGTGGCGTACAGCAACAGTGGTCCCTTTCCACAAAGGTGGTGCCTCAATGGATCCTGGACACTATCGCCCTATAAGCCTGACTAGCTTGGTCTGCAAAGCTATGGAAAGGATCATCATGGACCTCATAAATAAAGATATTGGGGACCTACAGACACTGGATCCTACCCAGTTCGGCTTTGTTAAGGTCAGATTCTGCCTCTTAAACCTGGTTGATTTCTTTGAAACAGTCACCAAGGCCATTAACGAGGGGAAGGTGCTCCACACAGCCTACCTGGACCTTGCAAAAGCCTTCGATACAATACCCCACTCGGGCATTATAGATAAGCTCACCAGCTTAAATATAAACCCCTATGTCACTAGATGGGTTGCAAACTGGCTCAAGGACAGAACCCACATGGTTAGAATTGCTGGAGCCATGTCAGACTCCAAACCAGTTACAAGTGGCGTCCCACAAGGCTCAGTCCTGGGACCTCTCTTGTTCAATATATATTTCTGGGAGGTACAGGCTAACATGGAAGGACTGTGGCTGACCAACTTCGCAGATGACTGGAAACTGGGTGCCATAATCGACTCTCCAGCCGACACAAGCATCCTACAAAAGGGCCTCATAGAAACAGACAACTGGTGCCAGAGCCATGGCCTCAAGCTAAATGCCAAAAAGTTTATAGTCATCCCCTTTGGCAAAAACAAAGTGCCCACAAATTACCACATAGGTGGTAATCCATTAAGTATGGAAGAAGTAATTAGGGACCTGGGGACCCAAGTTGATAGCAATCTCTCATTTGACAACCACGTGGCCAAAGTGGTTAGAAAACATTTTTATAGCCCACCTAATCATGAAGGGATTCACATCTAGATCAGGGAGGTCATCGTGCCTTTTACTCATCCCTCATCAGGCCCATAATTGAGTACAATGCCCCTTTTGGGATGTACCTTACCAGACACCTGCAGCAACTGGAAAGACCCCAAAAGTACCTCACCAAGAGGATCAAAGGCTCAAACAGATGCCATATGCTGCCCGGTTAAAGAAACTCCATCTCTACTCAGTGGCATACCGCCTGCTCAGAGGTGATCTGTGCCTGACGTATAAAGCCATGTTCAACCTAGAATTAATGGACATGCTGCACCTCAGAAAATCCAAATCCCATCGAGCTCTGGCCGAGAGACTTGAACCTCAGCACTGAAATAAATAGGACATGCTGGAGGGACAGATTCATAACCCAGAGGCTCCCTTCACTCTGGAATAAAATCCCAGTCCAGGATAGGCAGAGTCCCTCATTGACTCTCTTCAAGAGGAATCATGATGAGTGGATGGGAGATAGTAGGTTTACCCCGGGTATCACTTCTGTGTCACTGTTAGACAGAGGCACAGTATACTAACCTCAAAAAAGGGCATAGCAAAATTCATTTAAAATGGGTGGCAAAAGCCAAACACACTCTGGCTAGGCTTATAAATGCCCTAGGGCAGATAGCCTAGTATGAACCTATGAACCTATGAACCTATAATACATAATGTAACTGTGTCAGTACATGGGTACTCTGCACAGTTGTTGTAGGGCTAGGTACAGTCCACCAGTCAAAGGTTACTTGGTGTTGTTCCATTACATGTCATACCACATGTATGGATGTGTGTTGGTGGTCTGAGGACATGGTGGTGTCTGAGGATTACATCCTAGGATGCAGCTTTTGACACTGTGACCTGCACCTGGCTCATCTGTGATGATATATGTTGGAGTACTGGTCTGTACATGTGAATAGCCATTATGGATGTGGGGACACCACCACCTGGAGTGGTCTGTACCAGTGTTATGGCCCACATGTCTGGTTCTGAGTTATATGGTGGCAGTGCTATTGTGTACAACAGAGCCATCAGCCAGGTGTTCCTCAGTGCACAGATGTCAGTATTCCCCATTGTAGGTTCAACAGTGAGCAGCTGTGATTATGACAGCAACACATCTAGCAGTGGTTAGCATAAACATACAATGCAATTGTCTCCTAGGTGTCAGGGTGTTATCCTGTGTTTAGATCATTTGCCTTGGAATGGCACTATATGGGCAAATGCGAACAAGGTATTATCAACACTCCCTTGAATCATGGATGCATGTGATCTGTGACAAAGGCTTGTCTACTGTCAGTCATATCATCCCAGACTGACAGACACTGGACAAACTCATAATTACAGCAGAACATTGGCTCATTGTGTTGGTCAAGCAGTTGCCATTCCTAGCATGAAATCACTGCGAGGGGTAGAATTGTGCTTGCTATGGATGGATACATCTAAGGTGTCGGACAGCAGCAGGTGTTGTGTAGATGACCAGTGTCAGATACATGAAGTGCAGCGTTCCTGCTAACAATGACAACTACTAACACCGGAGACCATTACAACATGTTCTGTACGTCTAACTGTATGAGCATAGCCACTGTGGCCTTCCATGTTTAGAATCAGAGTGCATCCTAAACAGCCCTGTGCTACTAAGTGTATGAGCATACCCAGTATAACCTTGTGTATTTGGACTCATAGTGCATTCCAAAAAGCCCTGTGCCACTAAGTGTGTGAGCATGCCCACTGACACCTTGTGTATGTTATGTGCTACTATGTGTATGAGCATGGCGATTGTAACCCTGTATAGTGATAGTAGTCGTCCATTCCACAGAAGGGCATACTCCTGTTCGAGATGGACTCCTATGTTAAACACACAGGTTCACAGCTATGTGCATCATAACTGTCAGCATCCCTGTTGATGTCCGCAATCCTAGAAGGTCATGATGACTGCCTTGGAATGTGTAATCTCTGTGGCGCAACTCGTAACTGCGTAGTACTGTAATAGTGATCTGTAGATAGGCAGGTGTTCTGATCTCATCACTGGTGTGCGTGTCCATCTGCCCGTGGACAGAACAATGCTTTTTAGAGTACTCACACTCCGTATGATTCCTATACTCAACTTTGGCAAGGCTGATGATGTCACCCACCTAGGAATACTCCTCTGGGATTGATGTGATCCAGTAATCCCGATAGCGCATTCTGTAACTGTGTAATGCTGTAATGTGATAAAGTAGTTAGGTCGGTGTTCTAATCCCAGACATGCCGAGTGTGACTGTGTGTCCTTCTGCCAGTGGACAGAACAATACTTTTTAGAGTACTCACACTTTGTATGATTCCTATACTCAACTTTGGCAAGGCTGATGATGTCACTCACCTAGGAATATTCCTCTGGGATTGATGTGACCCAGTAATCACGATAGCACGTTCTGTAACTGCGTAATGCTGTAGTGTGATAAAGTAGTTAGGTCGGTGTCTTAATCCCAGACATGCCAAGTGTGAATGTGTGTGTGTCCATCTGGACCAGCAGTTTCTGGATGCCATGTCAGCACATGCCAGTGAACCCATATATTTCCTCAACACACGTGAGGTGTTGACCAGCAATATGCATCTCTTCCACCAAATAGCAAACTACCCTGGGGTAGTGGGTGCTATAGCCTGCACACACTTATGCATCAAAGCACCACCCGGTGAGCAGGGTAGGGCCTACATCAACTGCAGGGGCATCCCCTCCATCAACTCCCAGGTCGTATGTGATGCCCAGGGCATTATAATGAATGTGTGTGTGCTGGCTGCCCTAGAAGCTATGACGCAGCAGAAATATGGCATCTGACGCAGCTGTACCACAGCTTTGCCAATATGGACATCCCCTACGGATGCTGGGTACCCGCTGGAGCTGTGGCTGATGACACCCATCAGAAATGCACACACACCTCAACAACAATGCCATAATGAGGCACATGCACAGGCCAGACATATAATAGAGCATGTGTTTGGGATGCTCAGGTCATGGTTCCAGTGTCTGGACACATCCGGTGGAGCCTTGCAGTATTCACCAGCTACATGTACCCAAATTGTTATGGTATGTGCTATGCTACACAATATGATCCTGTGGAAACAGCTGCAGCAGGAACAGCATGGGGCAGGGCCACACAGCCCCCCCACCAATGCCAAGGCCTGTACAGGCACAGAGTGACACAGAGGAGGAACAACCTGAGCCTGACCCAGTAGGTGGAAGGAGGTGTGCCCAGTATGACCTGGCCTTGGCAAAGAGGCAACGCATAGCATATGCACTGACACAGTAGGAACCCAGGGAATGTCACCCTCTCTGACTTGCACAAACAGTATAAGGGATGCCAAATATCACACTACCTGTGCTCAGCCATGTATAGGGAGTATACTATGTGCATCCGACATAGGCAGCCCTCCAGCACCATCCTCAAGTCTGGCACACCCTGAAGGTAAGTCAATCAACCTACCAATTGTTAAATGTAGTAGAATGTGTTGGTACCTGTAGCTATGTTATGGATGTGAGCATGCAAGGGAATTGCGTGGCTGAATGTTAAGGCAGCAGACAGTAGACACCCATAGTGTCACCATGACATCTGAAACACATACTGGAGTCACCATAGTAGCCAATACTACACAGGGTGACAAAACCCACTGCAGGTAATTGGATGAGTGTCATGTTTGTCCATAAGACCCACCCAAGTCTCAACCAGCTGGACAGGTGTAGACCGACACAAACAAATGCTGTACTATGGCCTCTGAATGTGCCCTATGGGTAACCCCTCCCACAGACCCACATGGACAGCCTACAGCAGGCTAGGCAGTTGGATGTAGGTTGTGAAGGCTAGGAAGTCAGAAACTAATATGTTGGTAATTAAAGCTAAGATCTGTAGTACACTGGTATGCCTCTAGCCAGCACACTGGGTAAAACTACACACTGAAATGGAGTGCCTGACATACCAGTACAGTACTAGCAAATGTGTACAAGTGTCAGGTGTGCCCGACATCCACTGTACACTTATAGCAACAGTCAGGTGTGCCCCCTTGCCCCTGACTAGGAATGTAGATACAGTCAGGTGTCCCCTCGCGCTATGCAGAAATGTAGCAACAGTCAATGCCACATGACCGATGGATACCCTGCAGACACAGCATGCTATCTGTCAGTGTACACTACAAAGGTAAGTACCACAGTACAGACTACCTGGACATGTAACACATGGGGTACAGATGGCCATACAGGGCATGCTCACACACTTGAAGGTATGAAGGCAATGTCAGTCGACAACATACTGAATGGTCATACTGGGCATGCTCACACACTTAAACACATGAAGGCCATGTCTGCAAACACTAGTGGTCTGGACATATCTGGCGGTCGCAGTTCTTAGTGAAGACATGTCAGTATGCACCATGCCTGCCTTGCACACACAGTGAATAGGAATACAGGCATATATGTAAGGACAACACACTATAATACGTCTAAGGTAGATGGACATAGATGTGTGGAAGAGGGTGACCATGACAAGGAGCCATCCGTGCCTGTCCCATCCAGCACACAGCCAAAGGGCCCCAAACACATGAGGTGCAGATGTCATTCACTACAGATACTAGCCACCTGTATCTGTCAGCATGTCAGACTATGTGGTGCACGTGCCAGCTGTGCAACATGACTGTACAGGGAAGTAGTCATCTAGTAGCTGTATACTGACATATGGCCCATGTGGCATGTCAACCCCGTGACTGGCTTATGGCCCATGCACACACTGCCCATCCCATAGCAGTATTATGCCAAGCCTGCTGAGGTCATCCATTGTGAAATACACCTTTGGGAGAGCTGTAGCTCAGTAATCTCTATGGCGCATCCCATAACTGCATACTGCTGTAGTGTTATACTAGGTAGGTAGTAGTTCTAACCCCAGACTTGCCAATTGTGTGCGTGAATGTGTGCGCGTCTGTCTCAGACTGTGTAGAGAGAAATAGTTTATAGGCTACCCACAGTCTACAAATCATATACTCACCTTTGGCAATGCTGCTGATGTAACTCACTTAGAAATACATCTCTGGGAATGTCATAGACCAGTAGTCTCTGTTATGTGTTCTGTAACTGCGTATTGCCGTAGTGTGATAGAGTAGTTACGCACGTGTTGTAATCCCAGACTTGCCAACTGTGTGTGTGTGTGTGTGTGTGTGTGTGTGTGTGTGTGTGTGTGTGTGTGTGTGTGTGTGTGTGTGTGTCTGTCTGCCTGAGGACAGACCAATGCTTTTAGAGTACTCACACTCCGTACAAGTCATATACTCACCTTTGGCAATCCTGCTGGTGTCACACACCTAGAAATACACCTGTAGGACTGCTGTAACCCAGTATTCTCCATAGTGCATGCCATAAATGCGTATTGCTGCAGTGTGATACACTAGGTAGGTAGGGGTTTGAATCCAGGACATGGCAGGTGTGTGTGTTTGACTGTCAGAGACCGTGTGGGGGTGGCTGTGAGTGTCTAACCACTGGATATGTTGGGGTGCAGATCTTGTAGTTTTCATATACGGTGTCTGTCTTATGACAAACAGCCCACCTCATGAGGTGTACAGATGTCAGTAAGCTACAGGACTGTGTTGGCAAGCCATACCCCTACATCTGGCAAAAGGCCTTGTGAACAAAGTATGCAACCCTACTAGTAACCGGTATATGTCCTGAATCCACTTGCCTAGGATATCTTGCTATGTTGCTAGTACCATGCACATTGATGATGGATAGCAGGCATGGTGTGATTGCAGTGGGCTGCAGAGGACACGGCACCCTGTACAGCAGTACAATAGGCACATAATTGCAGACAATGTGCCTTCACTATGTTCCTCATAGGATGCCTGCAACATATGTGGTGCCATCAAATGTGATCCACAGAGGCCATACAATGTCGTACACATGTGCCCTGTATGGACCGATACCACTGACACCAGGGAATATCTGTATCATGCTATCAATGCAGGTGCAGGGTCGACCTGCTGACTATAAGCACAACAGGCCAGTATTGGCATATTGGAGGATAACAGTATGTGTACACAACATGTGCCTGCCATACCAGGTACACCTGTACATGTCACTGTACAGTAATGTGGGACATGCACATCCCAGGCAATGTCCATGTCAAGGACTATCAAACACAGACATGGCATGCACTGCAAAGCTATCGCCATACACAATGGTAACCAGGATGTCAGGGCAGTTCATGCATTCCCCATCTGTGTGAGACATTGCAGACACTACACCCCTGTACCACACTGCACACCATTGTCAAGTGGCGTGATGCCAAGGATTACCCCTCACCCAGCCTTGTACAGCCATCTTGCATAGCCAACTGCTACATACCCATGAACCAATGCATACATGCATGTCAGTACTGGCCTACCAACAGATGTCATATACGTTCACATGCCCTAGCCCATAGAACCTCCAGATATCCCCTGTGGTGCATGTAGTATCTGTGCATTACTGCAGTGTGGCAAACTAAGTAGTTAGGGAGTGTATTTGTGGCCCTGGCAAAGAGTGTCAATGTGAGTCCATTAGAGAGTGTGGTTGTGGTGACAATGGCATCCGTTCACGTGGACAGCCATATGTGCTACACCTAATGTATGTCTACTATATCTCTGTTGCAAATGTCTCTCACCAACACACATATATGTTCTTATAGTACAGCAACATGTCGGCTTTGTGGCACTTGTAGTAACTGCATACACTTGTAATAGTAATGACTAGTCAGCCAGGGGTTTGACCCCTGTACTGGTAGGTGTGTGACAGATGATGCTTAGGTTTTAGTCTCCAAGCCCTTCTCTGATGTACATTGTCTGTCCCTCCCACACACTCTCTGGTGGATGTGGAGGCGTACACCTGCTCAGCAGCATGTGTATTGTAAGTGATGGACATGATCAGGTGATGACCTCTGCACCTATTGCAGTCCTCCTCTAGCTGATTGCATGTGGAACAGCTGTAATGATGTTCCCATAGCCATTCACATGATAAACACAGTACAATATCTAGGAACATCATGTTGGTGTTTGGCCATGACAGTCTCTGTGAGTGGTACCTGGATGTGGTGTTTGGAAACAGCATCACAGATGATATCTGGATGTTCCTCAAACATCATACACAGTGGAAAATAGCCTAAAGACAGGAGGGTGATGTTCCAGACATGACTACAGCATGTAACTGTAGCTATGCTTCATTGAGACTACTGCCTGTTTAGCATGTTGTGTGTGGTAATAGCTATTCTGCATGTTTTATAACAGACATAACAGTGCTCTGTTCATGAGGGACTCAAATCTGTAGGGCCATCTGTGGACTGGTCAGTGTGTGGAACTATTTGTTTCCTGTGTTACACACTGAATACATATCTGTTCACAGCAGGAGCATAGTTTGAGGATTGCTGCCAGTACATGGTGATAGGGATGTGTTACTTCCATCGCATCCCTGCCTGGACACATGTCACATGACACTGTGTCATGTGTCATGCCACTGTGTCATGTCACATGACACAGTGGCATGACAGACACTGTCTGGGGTTCTCAGTGGCAAGCCAATAATGGGCCACTGTTCATAGCTGCAGTCACATGTCTTGTACACTTTGTACAGATGTCATGCAGTATATATGCATGTGTTGTGCTCCCTCTGCAAATGTATACCATCTGTTGTGTTGGGTTGATGGTCATATCTATGCATACTGTTGTAAGTAATCCTGAATGCTATTGTCTATTACTAAGCCATATCTGTGTTTAAACTGCAACACCATAGGCTTTATGGGTTTGGAGGTCCCGGCAGAACCTCCTGTCCCACTTCAGCTGACCCTGGCACTGGGCACCAGCACATCTGGGGCCCAGCCTTGGACCTCAACCTCTGGTGGCTCTACACCACCTTCTGGTGGTACCACCACTGAGGATGGAGACTGTGCCCCTGGGAGCAGGGCCAGACAGGAACATGTCCGCTGTCGTGCAGTCCCGGACGGGGTGAATTGGGGGCTCAATAAGGGGTTCCATGGCCAGATACGCAAGCTCAAGGGTGGATTGTCACATTTACAGGGTGAGGTCGCCCCTCCTGGACAGCCCTCAGCACTGCCTCCTTTGCAGCTTTTTTGGTGCAGTGGTGGCTGCCCATGGCTGGGGACCTCCGTCCCACTGTTTCCATGGCCTTGTGAATGCCGAACACCCCTCCTAGTCTGAGGTGTATCCCCCCACATGTGTCATATACCGACCTTGTATGCTGTCTTGTGTGTGATCCTACCCTACCTATACCCCACGGGCATACCTACTTTCTTTCCCCCACATCCCACTCTCACCCTACCGAAACATAAGGCCAATCAGTTCCCAGGACATTTGCCCCATACATAGCTGTCCATTTCACACATGTACCCACTGAACACATGTGACCCTTGTAATATACATCACAACATACTCCTGTTATCCTCTCCCCTGTCCCTCAGGTGCACGATCCTGGTATGCACATCACTCCTAAATGTTCCAGGTACATGTGATGCAGACGCCCCATTGTATACACAACACTACCAGTCCCTCTCTGGTCAGCCCATTTACCTTTATCATGATGATGATGTTGCACACAGCACCTTGCAAAAGTACTGTTGTCACATAATGACTGGACAGGTACTGTTGTGTTAATGTACATTACATGCACAGAGTGATGTATATGGCCAATGTACAACTGTTTGCGTGTATGACTGACACATGTCTGTCTGAGAGAGTCTTGATATTACATAGGACAATACCACTACATAATACAGGCATCGCTGCTGTTTCCCTTTTCATTCATTTGTAATGCTTTGTTATCACATGGTATGTTCCTGATATATCTCTATATATGTATGTACCTATATGCTGGACATAAACACTCACACATACATCTACATGATGGAATACATTTCTATATTGTTGAATGACTGCGCTGTATGATATGTCTGTGGTAATGTCCGATGTCTGTATATATGCCATTATGTAATGGTAAATCACATTAGATGTGTATGCAGAGTCCTGGTTCCGAGCCTTGCAGAGGCCATTTATTTTGTTCCAGGGCAGAACAAGGCCATTGGATACAGAGGAATTAAGGCACATGAAAGCAGTTGTGAGCGGGTGTGTGTGGGTTTGCGCAGTGTTATGCAATGCTAACCTCTGGTTACAGCTTCTTACACTCAATTAGCCTCTACATTGCTTTACCAGTGTAATATTCACATACTGGCGGCCAAACAGGCTTACACCCGCTTGCTCCCGCACTTGCAAATGCACTGACATTGGTGCTTGCATCTGACACTCACACCCTGGGTGGGAGCGAGGGCCACAATATTACCTTGTGATGCCTATTACATCGGAATACATGCCTACAGTATTGGGAATGGCTGACCATTAGGCGATGGCATGCCGTTCGACTGTACGGAATCAGCGGCCTGTCCAGTGTTTTATTCATATTATTTGTGTGTTCCTCCTACAATCTGCACCAATCTGGCAGATACATGGGAACTGAGACTCTTCAATACAGACAAGTAATTGGGTTTTGGGACCCACATCTGTCAGCCGAGTCATGCTACTGCATACCTATTATTCTATCATCTTTCTAAGGTAGTCAGTGGAATATGTGCTTTCTGTCCCTATCACACCTCTAATACGATTGGGGAAAAATGAAGACTGAATCAGGGACATGGCATAACTACATCAGGGACACATTTAAATTATTGGTGCTATCAAGATGACACATTGACAGACTCAGAGCATATGTATTCATACACATTGTCTGATGTACATGTTGTTTATGACTTTTAATTGTTGTCGTTATTCATTACGTGTAATCCACCACCTTTCCTCCTAATATCACTAGTTCTAGGAGGGTTTAGGTGGGACAGAGTTAGAATCTGAGTCGAAGTCAGGGACATCCCTGGTAATCGGGGAGAGTTCAATTGTATGGTCCCTATGTGTTCCCCCAATGGTTTGCAGCCTATCCAGTGGATGTGCTTTTAGGGGTTGGGAGGTATGGGCATCAGCTATGCCCATATCAGAATATTACTTACATCCCCGGGGCGGTCCTAATATGGCTCTGCCAGCCAACACCTGCATGCCTAGACCCATAATCGCATACCCATAGTTTCCCCACCTGCCACTCCTCTACAGCAGTCATCATCAGTGTACATCTACAGCCTTGTCTGATAAATCATTACTGGGACTGGCTCCGATCATTAATTTTTGGTGTCCCACAAGGGACATCGATGTCTATGTTTCAAGATTAGACCTTGCAGGTCTCTCCCACTGGTAGTATCCTGCCGGTGGTCTGGGAAGCAGTGGTGTGTTTACCTTTATTGTGTATCTGTATGTCTCACCGGCCTAGCCGTGGGGGGTGATGCTACATGTTACACGTTTGTTTATTGGACCTCCCACCACCATATGCATGGCCTGTAAACATATGTTACTCATAACCGCTGTATCATATCCTAGCTATATACATGTGTATATTTACTGTCATATATATATATATATATATATATATATATATATATATATTTACATTAATATATCTGTATATGTATGCATTCATGTATATTTATATCTTTCTGTCTATATACATATAAATATATATATATATATATATATATATATATATATATATATATATATATATATATATATATGGGTCCCTATGAGTTGATCGACAACTCAAAACAGCGACAGTGACTTCACCGACAAGTCACATCGCAAAACATGGAGGTTTACTGAGTAACGGATGCAAATCAGGTACTCATGCCTACCATGGTTGCATGACACTGCCACACTTAACAAACCATGGTAGGCATGAGTAGCGAATTTGCATCCGTTACTCGGTAAACCCCCGTGTTTTGCGATGTCGGCGATGTGACTTGTCGGTGAAGTCACTGTCGCTGTTTTGAGTTGTCGATCAACTCATAGGGACCCATATATATATATATATATATATATATATATTTATATATATTTACTTTGAAACATTGAATGTTCAGAACATCGACGTTCTGATCATTGAGACCAGAACATTGATGTTCAGAACATCGAAGGTTCAAAATGAACCATAAAAATAACAAAAAAAATCACAAAAGCTATGTTATGCAGGGGGACTTCACCCCCCTGCAACCCCTACACCCCCCCTTACTTTAATATTCCAACTCCGATATCGCACTACAGTGGGGTAAGGGAAATCACCCGTTTACCGCTATATGCGGTAGCGCTAAACGGGAGATTTCCCATACCCTACCTGTATTGCCAACACTCAGATGGCACACACACACACACACACACACACACACACACACACACACACACACACACACACACACACACACACACACAACATGCAGGGCACCTTGCTGCCCTGCATACACACCCAACATTCCACAGTCTCACTTACCTGGCACTTACAATTTAAACCTTCGATGTTCTGAACATCGATGTTCTGGTCTCGATGATCAGAACATCGATGTTCTGAACATTCGATGATTTAAAGTGAATCTATATTATATATATATATATATATATGTATATATAAAAAATCTAACAACATATGGGTCTATGGTTGTCTGCATATGTATATGTTTATATGTGGGTATGTATCTGTATTCTTTCTCTGTATGTATACATTCGTACTACGGTGAGGGAGAGGCATATCTCTATGTCGCTATGGGTAGATATACACACACATATCTCTACATATATATGTCTACATCTGGTTATTCGGTTCCTTGCCATATAGATTACACTTTGCTTTAGTGGGTCTCGCAGTAGTTGTGACTGCTCATTGGCTGACACCTCTGCCCAATAAACACATTTGCTTGCATCCCTAGGGCTGTCCATATAGGCCCACATCATTCAACACCTGCACACCTAGAACCATAAGTAGCTACCCATAGTTCCACCCACCCTAGCCTGTTCAACAGCACCCATCCTTACTCTGGGTCCTGGTCTGTTCTGGACACACCACTACATGCTGCCCACTCTCCACTTCACGGGACCCATTTCATACAATTGTCTCGGCCCATGGGTCATCAGGGTTACCCACCCTTGTATTCCGAGTCTGTATACACCGCGGACAATATGGCCGGTCTATCACCTTTATTTGGTTTGTGCAAATTATGGGGTATCCTGCAAGGGATGCTCCAGTTTGTGTTCCAAGATTACAATCCACGGGTGCACTGTGTACCCCCCGGTTGTATCCTGCCTGTGGTCTGGGGAGCAGTGGACTCTTTACAATGTTTGCGTGTATGTTTCCTGTGTCCAGCTGGGGGTGGTGGTGGAAGGACATGCTACGTGTTTCATGTTTCATGCCTAGGCTCCTCACTTCCATTGGCATAGCCTGTAAACAGGGATGTCGGGAGGCATACGCACTGTACTGATTTCAGTACAACTTATGTAGAAGGGGGGGTAGCATTTTAAATGTTCACTTTTTCGCGCTTTACTGCACGATGACATCAGCGCAGCCAGTCAGGAGCTCCGCACATGTATTTCCGGCCGACCAGCCAGTAGCGCATCAGGGCAGCCAGTCAGGAGCTCCGCACATGTATTTCCGGCCAGTTCAAATGCTTTTGGAGGAAGCGGGAGGAGGATGTTGGTCTCACTTCATCATGCTGTCCGAGCGGGAAGCGGATTCGTTATGGTGGTTGGGTTGGAAGCGGATTCGTTATGGTCGTCGGAAGCAGATCCATTATGGTGGTCGGGGTGGTGAGTAATAGTGTGTGTGTGTGTGTGTGTGTGTGTGTGTGTGTGTGTGTGTGTGTGTGTGTGTGTGTGTGTGTGTGTGTGTGTGTGCATGGGCAAGTGTATGTATGTTTGTGCTCATAGAAAAACTAACCGAGTATAAAATGTTAAAGGGAGTTTGCCCCTCAGCTATCCTTCCAAGGAAGATAATATGTCATGACCATGCTACATTATTTAGAAGCGCTGGTTTGAAGATCCGGTTTTAGTATAAGGTTTCCTGTAGGGTTTTTCTGAAAGTCCTATCATCACCATTAAATATTTTATTACTACTATTCTTTCAATGTTATTTCAAAGTCAGTGGGACAGTTATCAAACAGAGAGAGCGAGGGACGGAGTGTTGCAGCAGGAAAGAAACGCTGGTTGTTAATATTTTACAGACTATTTTCCGATACTTGCACTGATGCTGCATTCTGTTACTGCTTCTCTTTTCACACAGTTTGAAAATCAGACGTGCTGCTTCTAAATGAGAAAATGACTGTAATGTAAATTCATTTTTGATGTGCCACCATTGCTAACTATTGTTCAATTCAATGAGTCAACTGTATATTTACAAAAAAATGATAGTTTTTATGTGCACATAATTATTATTATATGCAGCTATAAAACTTAAATTCTAAGCATAACTGCTAACAACCTATGTAAAACTAAGCATCATGTTTTGAAAGAGCCCATATTATAAGCTTTTTATTTTTTAGTAGTGACCACTTAAACCATCATACTAACAGCAGTCAGAAATATTACTTTGTGCACTAGATTCTGTTTGATTCTATACCTTATGCATGCAAAACATTAGATTTATCGGGTTGGAGATACGCATTTTATTAAATGGAATGCATAATTCTGCTTCTTCCCATGTTATGCCGTACATATAAAATAAATTAAACATTGATCCTGATATTTTATGTTGTCATGCCGTATACTAAAACCAGAGGATCAAGGCTAGGAATCACTAATGAGTTTTATCTGATAGTCCAAGCTTTGATTCACTCAGCCACTGTTTGACTCCTGTGTAGTTCTGAATAATCACTTAACCATACAGTGATATCTGATCACCCCTAAAATAGACTTGTATTTGGTGGGTCTAGCCAGTTATCAAATGATTAAAACAAACAAACAAAAATACCTGCTGCATATAAATGTAGCAAATTACATTAAATGAGGGAGCTTCATCTTCTTGCCTGCAGCCATTAGTGTATACACGTTACTGCTTCCTCTGATCTAGTTTAGAGCTTTACTGTACTAGTTTCTGAACTATACCTCCCAACTGTCCAGATTTTCAAAGAATGAATAGATTTTTTGCTTCTTATTTTTGGTTTGTTCCTCAATTTGTGGTTTTCTGGCAAATGATTTAGGAATTAAGTCACTAAATAATGACACACTAGTTTCAGACTTTATAACCTTCAGAAAAATGCATGCTAAAATAAGACCTGTTCTATCAACTGTCCCAGTTTATACAAGAGCAATGTTTAGTACTGTTTATATGTTCCCTCAATATATTTGGCCTTGTCCAGATTTATTGCATTAACAGGTTGAGAGGTACATGCAAATTGCTTTATAGAATTAGGCATAGCCAAACCTCAACTGTCCCTGATTTTGGCTCAAAATGTTGCTCTTCCCCTAATGATCTCTCCACAAAATAGCAATTTTGGAAGAAAACATAGAGGGTTTACTTTACTTTTATAAATAACTGTAATGATCAGAGTTATACATTACTTTTATTTCAGAAATGCATCAGCTGCTCTAAGTTAACTGTGCTCATATTAAAATGGTGTCCCTCCTTTGACAGGTTCCCAGCTGTATTGTCTGGCAATTTTATATTTTTGCATGACATTTTTGGTCCGTTTTTCATAAAATTGCAGTTTTCTGGCAAATTAGTGGCAAATTGTTAAAGACTGAAGTTAGAAAATAATGCAGACATTTCAGTTTCAGATTTCATACCTTTCAGAAAATTCGTACTGATGCAAGACCTACTACTATTATCTTTCTAAGTTTATAAAAGCAATATTTAAAAAAAATGTCCTTATTTTTGGGCCTTTGCCTCAGTTTTATTTATGAGTTTGTTGCTGTAAGAGGTTGAGAGGTTGTGTTTGTGTGTGTGTGGTAGGTAGCATACCTCTCAACTGTCCAAATTTTGCAGAATGTCCAGATTTTTGCCCCATATTTTTTGTCTGTTCCTCATAAATTTTGTGATTTTCTAGAAAATCATTGAAGGCTGAAGTTGCTAAGTTCACGAGAACATTATTTAATATCTGTCCCTGTTTATTTTAGGCTTTGTCCATACTTCTTGCACTAAGAGGTAGGTAGGGGTGTGTGTGTGAATGAAACATGCTAGTTAGTGGTAGCAGGTGGTTAGTAATTTACTCAAGCTCAAAACCTGTACCTTAGTTACAGAAAACAAAAGCATAAAGTCTCTACCCCAACTACCATGCTGCATTTTTCAAAGAACTGACATTTCAGGTTAATTCTCAATTCAAGGAACCGAGTTTGAGTGAATTTATATTATATTACTGAAGAGGCATTACAGCGAATGCCTCTTCATCGACACTAAAAGAGCGAACCGTGAATTACGAGAATGGCCGTAGCTTGGCTGGGGAGGGGGGTAGCAGTTTGAGAGCTGTCAGTACAAATTTGAAAATCCTAGCTACACCCCTGCCTGTGAACATATGTCATTCCTGTGTGCTGTTTCCTATCATAGCTGTATATCTCTGTATATCTATGCACACACACACACACACACACACACACACACACACACACACATATATATATATATATATATATATATATATATATATATGTGTGTATGTATATATATATATATATATATATATATATATATATATATATATCTATATATATATACATATATATATATAGTAGTAAGGAAGAAGTAGACCAACACCACGATTGATGCAACAGCTTTAATTCATATAAAAAAATATATCCAGGATGTGGCTTTGCTGCCAAGTTCACGCTTCTTCAGACAAGTTTAAAACACTCTAAAATACTGCTGACTTATATATCATTCAACTATATCCTTTAATTAGTTAATTGATCCTTAAATGAATCAATTAGGATCTTAAAGTCAGAATGCTTCTTAGTAGAAAATATATTCCTTGCAACTACAGCACATCAGCCCAGATCAAAACAAAACGAACCAAGGTGTGCTGGTATATATCTATACAGTTGACATACATTCATAATAGAAGCACTTGCATAAAATATAAAATATTAAATTTGCATTTTGTCTTTCATTTCTTATTATTATTTAGTGAAAAAACTACCATGAAATGATTAAATTTCATCTCAAACGAATATGAGAGTTACCATGAAAATATATACACATAACCAATGTTACATATAGTGTATATTTCATACATACTTCCTATAATCACTAAATAAATAATCCCAATATACTATCCACGTCTTGACAAAATCTAGAGACCAACCCACCTTCCTGTTTTTTACATTCACAATTAACTACGATGATATTTCATTAAAATAATAAATATATCTGCAACTATATATATATATATATATATATATATATATATATATATATAAATATATGTCTATACATATATGTATACATATATTTATATATGTTGTTGTTGCGTCTTTCAGCTTTTCCCAGTTAGGGGTCGCCACAGCGGAACTCCGGTCCACTAATGATTGGTAGTTGATTTTTACGTGCCGAGTTACCAGCCCTGACACACAACCTTCATGTTCATATGTTTGTGGGATTGTGTTCTGCACTATGGCCTGTCAGGGTGTATTGGGGGTGTGAATGTATGTTCTTTGGTTTCCTTTTTGATTCAACCACTGTTTCCTCGTACACCTCCAGTTCACTTATTGTACATCCGACCCAGTCTCCCCTTGGCAAATTATTACATTACCTGTCACCCCCCCAAATTCCACAAACACACCATCCATCCCTTCTCTGGTTGCTGGCCCATGGCACAGACAGCAGTACACACTGCGTACTCTACATATCTCTGGTACCAATATGGTTGTGAGGACAACCCTAGCTTATTTGGTTTTCCACATGTTGTACTTCACACACATAGGTACACGCAAATACTTATCTTTCATGACATGGTAGGTTGACCCGGGTAATACCCATTCATCTTTGGGCCGTCCAGACAAGGATGACTCGGACCACGAATGGCCAGTTATTGAGCGAATGCTCTGACCATTCCATTGGGCTAGGCTTTGTAAAGGGCAGCAGCGCACATGCTGCGTTTCACTTCCACTTGGTATAAAAATCAACACTATAATGAAATACAAACACGGGGTTTTAAATGTCATTGTTCGAGGGAGGGGGGCTCAAAATTCAGCTACGTGCTTTTGTGTTTACTCCTATGATTTAATTTTGAGGTTCACGGAACTCTCTTGTATGCTTTGCATACATTTCAGTATCCACAGACACTGACAGGAGTGGTTACTATTAGAGGCAGGCTGTACTAGTCAACATATTAGGTTTCGCGACTGTAGCCATGTTCATGCCTCCGTGCAACGCTTAAACATGCCCCCTGTACTCGCACACATTTCATGTGCACGTGGATGGTGCGGCAGCGCACCTTCATTAATATGCATATGGTGCTGCTGCGCATCTCTATGCCACACGGTCGGTGCAAGGCTAATGCCGTCCTTGCGCCAAGCTTCATGAATCCCGGGGTATGTTTTTAGCATACCTTAAAATTACTAATATTTCTTTTTCCCACCAACCGAGAACCAAACTAGCAAAGACAGGAGCCACAGTGGAACCCATCGCCACTCCCTTCCTTTATTTATAATATCTTTTATTGAACAAAAATAATTTTTTTTCAAGAAATATTTCAAGTAATGCACAATAAAAATTGATAGTACTGGTGTCTATGTCAGTATCTTCTTCTTCTTTCAGCTTTTCCCGGTTAGGGGTCGCCACAGCGGAACTCCGGTCCACTAATGATTGGCAGTAGATTTTTACGTACCGAGTTGCCAGCCCTGATGCACAACCTTCAACGAAGGTACGCCCATTCACCCATGTCTCCACACAGAAGACGCTTTAGCTGAGAATCGAACAGGTCTATGTCTTACTGTGAGGCGACAACGCTACCGCAGCACCACCACCACAACAGTATATTTATTTAAAAACAACCTCACATAATCAACACCTTCTCTTTGAGGCACAGAAGTAAAGAAGGACACTATGTATTCTTGATAGTTATACTTCTCTTTAAAGAGTCTAATACTATCTAAAAAATCTCACGAATCTCATATGTATGAAGGGAGCTGCTGAACAATAGGATTTAAAATGGAATCCAAAAACAACAATATTCCTTCTGTGCTACTAGTTGGAGCGGGCACTATTGGTCTGAAGGGGGGATTTGTAGCATCTTTGTGTATTTTTGGAATTCCAAATAGTATTCCTATCTTAGTATAGTCTATTAACATAAAATTAAAAAGCTCCATATTAAATTCTCTGTTCATGTGAAATTCATAAAGATAGTGACGCATATACCTAAAGCTTTTTGTATATCAAATAATGACACTTCTAAGTATTCATCTTTGTTTTCTATCATTTTTTCAGTTGCAGTGTTGTATGTTTCTGTATTCATGATAACAAGACCTCCCACGTGTCCTCTTTCATGAATCTAAGCCATTGAGAACCAGTAAGTTAATTGAATTGATGTTTTAGTTTGATTGGAGAAATGTTGATTAGAATGTATATATAGGTGAGGTTTTTAAGAGTGAACAGTTTTTCTGAAGCCATTTATCTGATGAAAGCGTGGAATAAAAGTTTTTTTGGCATATTATGAAATAAAGTTGACCTGAGAGCTACACCATTTTTGTCCCTCAGTTATCAGTAGTCGTGGGCGAGAAGACACAGCAGAATGTTCATTACTATTTTGGTGTGCTTTGGCAAACTTTCTGTTGCAATAAGGCATACTTTAGTAATGCATCATGTGCATGTTCTGTAACAAAGTGAAACTCAAGTAACAAAACCAATGCAGTTGACAGTAAACTTGTGATGCCTGCTAGCACATATGATATAATGCTATTATATCATAACTTGAAAAAGTAAATGAGTTAACCTATTTTAAATTGTTCTTTTTGCTCTTCTCAGTGCCTGTGTATGCATATCTTCATTATACAAGACAAAGCATGAACAGTGCATTGCTTTAGTTCAGTATCTGACACATTCTCTACTGTGTTTTTGTGGATGTGTTCGATGTATTTTAAAAGGTGATTTTAAGCAAGCTCTGGGCTCAGTTTAAAGAGTGATAACACTCTGTAATTAGAAGGTCATTACATATACATTTTTTAGCTAGCAGTGAAAGTGAATGAAATGGTAGCCATCATTTTGTAGCATTCAGTAGCCGCACTGTTTTGTATTTCAATGGTGCTACTAAAGTTATTGTTATAGATAATAGCCAGTTTATCATGGTTGCACTAACTATTGTATCAGATCAGCTCACATGTATTGAAATATTAGGTAAGCACCATTTTGTAATATGTAATAATAAGAGCTTTTTATTGAATCAGATAAACCCAGCTCACTTGATTTTGCATGACAATGTAAGATGGGAGGGGGGATATGTATGCCTTCTGCATACAAAAATGTATTTTTACAGGGACTGCCTAAACCAAATGCTAAATATTGTGATCTACTGCGATGCTGCATGCTCACTGCTACTCAATTTGCATTTATAGTGCAAAGAAAATGTTAGTATTATATTATATTGTGGAAATAATAGGGCAGATTGCAAAATGATTTGGGCATGGAATAGCATGATAAATTCCATATCTGCATCTAGAAATAGGGTTCTGCTAGTCATCATTCAGCATATTCTAATGGAGACTGATAGAGCCATACGCCCAGTTTCAAAAGGGGAATCTGTCTTCTTTTTCCAAAGTAATTTGGTGTTGTACATTGGTGAGGTTCACCAACGTACATGTTCAAACCAGTGGTGTAGTTCATTGAAATGAATGGACTTCTCAGCAAGGCAGAAACTCCACCTGTATGTAGAACTAGGTACTGCTGGCAGTACCAACCTGGAAGCTAGACTGTCATCAGTACATACTATCACATACACTTCACTGTATAAGGTTTATGTTCAGGAACGGGCATATATTTGGTTGGATGTATTGTGAGTCATCTCCCAAAACTCTCTGGTGACAACTCGCTTTAATGTTTTATTAAAAAAATAAATTCCATTCTCTGGTGGCCCCCCTCATGTCCATTGCTCTTCCAGGATGGGAATGAATAAAGACAGCTATGCTGTCCATCATACCTGCATTCACCAGTCTGCCCTACAGGTGGAGCGCTTGCCCTGGAGCACCTCACTGCTGTGTAGTTCCACCAGTATATCGGGCCCGGTACTGCAGGTAGGCACCATGCCTGCATTACCAAGTCTGACATACAGATGGAGCTACTGTATCTGAGGAATTTGGCTGGATTTAGTGGTCCAAACAGATCTTTGGGCAGGTTTGCTAATATGTTCTAAATAGGTCATGACCGTCATTACCACAGACTATTATACAGTCTTATTATTTTTGATCTAACCAAGCATAGTGAAGCATTGTTCAGTTCAATAACTTGGTGCTATGAGGTCTTGACTTGGGTGAACTATAATTCCCAGGATGATATAATTTCAGAGGCAGATTGGATTTTACTGTTTGGTATAGCAAGATTGGGATTATGGGGGCTGTTTGCTCTTGCTACACTAATGTTTTGAAATCCTTCAAGTGTGAAAACCTGGCACTTGAAAATATTTCAAACAAAATGATGGTGAAAAATGTTTAGCAGTTAGCTTGTGGTGTCACAATGATTTGAAGCTCATTAAAATGTGACATCTAAACCAAATCCTCACTCAGTGCTCAGCACAGCAATGACAGGCAGTTTGGGAAAATGTATTAGTAGTAAGACAAATGTGTTGTTAACACACTGGAAGCATGGCTATAACTTGCAAATAAGATGCGAATGCCTAGCTCAGGATGACAGTTTTTATTCCCAAACAATAATCTGAGACAAAAAAGAAACACTCATATGAAAGTTTTAACATCTATAGTAATTTCTTTATTTTAGTTACATATATTTAATTTCAAATTAGGCAGATGCTAATCTAACATTTGTTTTGGTATACGGTAGCTCTGACCATATAGAACATTTAGCTTTATGGAGGAAAAGTTAAAATACAAGATGATATTTTAGATTATGGTGAAAATGTGAGATTATTACCATAAAATGCATGAAAATTTCAGACTCTTAAAGTGCTACCATTAAAACAGAAAATATACAAATTTACAGGCACATTTCTGTCTAGAATATATGTGTATCTTTGAAAGTCAAACAGATTTGACTAGTTATGTACTCCATTTTCTGTCAAATTACATTTATAATATCATGGAGGTCAAGCAGCTTACTGAAGTGATTGTCATTGCTTTAAGCGTTTATTTATTTATTTATTTATTTATTTTCAGTTTTATGACCGGAGAGGTCCACTGGGCTCAAGGAGCCCGTTTTCAGTGGAGGCCCAGGGAGAAAAGCTCCACAAAACATAGCAGACATAGTAACAATTAAACAATTAGTAAAAATTATGTAGTAAAACATAAGCACAGTAGAATATCAACATAGTATGGTATACAGTGCATATTTACATGTAAATACAATTAGAGGTCGATAATACAGAGTCACCATTATACTGAGGTTTTAAATCTTCTGAGAATGCTATGAAAGAAACATTTGTAAGAAAACAGTAAATATGATTGAACTCCTACTGGGTAAGGTAGAAGGTAGTTTATGTATATGTATGCATTCATGTATTAGGCAGGATTAGGTAGGTAGAGTGCAAGTGCATTTCCTGTTATTGGAGAGGTAGGAATGGAGCTGGGTTTTGAAGTGATCAAAGTTTTGAGAAATCCTTAGAGATGGAGGAAGAAAGTTCCATTTTTTGGCTAAGGAAAAGGATAGGAGAAGCTGACCTGAGGGAAGGTTTGGTTTGTATACAGAAATGAGATTTTGGTGAGCAGATCTTAGAGTTCTGTGAGGGGTATATAGTGGTAAGATATTAGTTAGTGCAGGGCACTTAGTGGGTTTAAAAATGAGTTTATGGGCTGCAGTGATTTGGAGGTAGTCCAGGTAGTTGGGAAGTTCTAGGCATTGCAGTAGGTGGAGAGGTATGCAGTGGTGGGTAGAGTACTTGGACTTGGTGGCATACTTTGAGATTTTGTTGTAACAGGATTCCAGTTTAGAGGAGATAAAGGACTATAGGTTGATTAGTAGAGGGGTGCCATACATCAGAGATGGTAGTAAGTAGGTAGTGGCGAGGGTCTGTCTTGTGGAAGGGGATAGAAAATGGGAGTTCCTGTACAGCATGCCAAGTTTCTGATGTGTTTTCTTAATGTTTAGCTGAATATGGGTGTCGAATTTGAGATGTTCATCAATAGTGACCCCAAGAAGTTTAGCAAAAGGAACAACTTCAATAGTGGAGTTGGCATGGCTAATAATGTTGAAGGAGTTTTGGTCAAGAGGGTGAGATTTAGAGGGAGAGAACAGTGGAATTTTAGATTTGTTGGCATTTAGACAGAGGTGATTTTGAAACATCCAGTTCTCAGTGGTGGAAAAAGCAGTTTGGGTTTTTGTTTGGAGTACTTGGATGTAAGAAGCAGAGCAGACTAGAGTTGAGTCTTCTGCATATTGGACTATCATGGTGTTAGGAATAGCTGTGTGGAAGTCATTAATAAAGATTTTAAATAGCATTGGGCCGAGTATAGATCCTTGGGGGACACCGGTTGGGATTGGGAGGAAGGTTGAGGTGCCAGTTTTCCATTTTATGGCCTGAGATTGGTCAGAGAGGTAGCTGCTGAACCAGGCAAGGGTGTTGTGTGAGAGATTAAGATTAGCAAGGTGGCTTAGGAGATGGGAATGGGAGACAATATCAAAAGCCTTGGAGAGGTCAAGGAGGACTGTGGATACAAGTTCTCCAGAGTCACGGGCATGGTTTACTATGTCTAGGAAAGAAAGGAGAGCAGTTATTGTGCTATGGCCTGGACAAAATCTGTGTTGAGTTGGGGTGAGGATTTGATTATTTGTAAGGAATGGCATGAGTTGGAGGTGGATGCATTTCTCAAGTATTTTTGAAATAGGTGAGGGAATGGCTATGGGCCGGATGTTTGAGATACTATTATTTTTGCTTCCTTTGTGAAGGGGTAGGATGAAGGCTGCACGCCACAGTTTAGGAACATAAGATTCCTGTATGGATCTGTTAATGAGAATACTAATTGGGATGGCGATGCCATCTGCTGTGAGTTTTAGAAAGAGTGAGGGAATGTTGTCAAGGGCATTGAAGCCTGGCTTAAGCTTAGAGAGGAGTTTAGTTATATATGAGGTGGAAATGGGTTTGAGGTGAAAGATGGGAGATGAGAAAGGAATGGATGGTGGAGGAGAGGGTTTGAGGAGGGGGGAGAAGTTGTTGTTTGGGAAGGTCTTGGTGAGTTCTGCTATGGAGTTAATAAAGAAGGAGTTGAAATGTGTGGCTATATCTGGGTCAGACTTGCTAGTGTCAGGGCAAGGATTGTTTTTGGTACCAGGGTTGAGAAGAGAGTTGACTGACTTCCAGAATTGTTTGGGATTTTTGGAATGAATAGATTGAAGTTTGGTATAGTATGATTTTTTATCCTGTAGAACATGATTTTTGGCTAGGTTACGGAGTTGTTTATATTTAAGAAGGGCATCTGGGTTCTTATTGCGATGGTAAAGTTTCCAGGTTTTGTCCCTTTGTTTCATAAGTGTTTTGGTGTCTTTAGTAAGCCAAGGGGCTATGTTGTTTTTTATATGCTTTGTTCTAGGGGGGCATGAGAGTTAAGGGTAGCTAAGAAGGTTGAGTTGAAATGTTCAATGGCCTGGTCTAGAGGAAGAGTTTTTAGATTGTCCCAGTTTATTAGTTTGAGAGAATTGGAGAAAGTTGTGGGGTTAAAGTTTGTGAGGTTTCGTGTGTGGATATATTGATGTTGGTGAGGAAAGGAGGGATTTGCTCTGTGGACGAAGACTGGCAAGTGGTCACTAATGGAGTCTGGTAAGGTGCCCTTATGAGAGATTCTATTAGGGTGAGAGACTAGGATCCAGTCAAGTATGGAGCCTGGGGGGTTGTTTTTATTAGGTCTGGTAATGGTATTTGTAAGTTGACTGAATTATATAGGTTAATTGAGATGGTGGGATTATTGTTATCAATTTTGTTCCAGTCAATGTTTACATCTCCTAGGATGTAAGTCTCAAACTTAATATTGGTTGAGGCTCATAGAAGGATTTCCTCAAGTATATTTGTATTGTTTCCAGGGGGAATATAGAGGGCTATGACACAGATGCTTTTATGGTTATTTAGTTGGATAATTCCTATGACTGGTTCAGCGTTGTTGAACTGAGGAATAGGATTTTGGTAGGGAGTGATGGAGAGTAGGCTAGAGTAGATTAGGGCCACTCTTCCTCCTTTCTTATTTAGGTGGTCATGTCTATGAGCTTGAAACTCAGGGGGAAGGATTTCAGAGTCAGAAATATTGGGGTTTAGCTATGTCTCAGAGACAGCTACTATATCAGATAGGGTATGGTATAGCCAAGTGTGGAAGTGGGCTGTTTTGTTTTTTAGACTCTGGGCATTGATGGTCAGGAGTTTGAGATATTTAGGGTTGGTAATATGGGTGGTAATAGGGGGAGTTGGATTTTTGATGGTACTAGGTCCTGGGTTGGGATGTATGTCACCTGCTAGGCATAGGCAGTTAAAGGGGAATGAATGCAGGAGTTTGGGTTTACTCCTAGTGTTTTGTGGGAGGTATAATAATGCTTTAGGAATATGACATTTCATTAAGGAGGGTAGAAGTTTTAGTTTGAAGCAGAGAAGTGGGTTTAGTTGAACTAGGGAGGGTGATATAGTGTGAAAGTGAGATATGGTAGAGTGATAATGAGTGTTGAGGGTGATGGTAGGGTGAAGATGGGATAGGAAAAAAGGGGGCAGTTCATAAAAGGAATAAGAGGCAGCATGGTATAGAGGAATTAGAAGTAGTAGGCAGAGGGAAGAATGAGAAGGGTTTGAGAATTCATAGTATGGTGTAGGTATAAATGAATAGTTGGGTGGAGGGTACTGAAGAAGTAGTTGGATGTAGGGGGAACTATGAGAGTGTAAGAGGGAGGTGTTTAGAAGTGAGTAAAGTGCTAAAAGGTTTTGGATGGGGAGGGGGTGAGAAAGTATTGGAGGATAAGAGGGGAGGGGATAGTGAGGAGATGTGAGTGGATTGGGAGAGATGAAGGGGAGAAGACTTTTGGCTAGGATAAGTGTAGGAGCACTGGGGGTGGGTGGGAATTGGGGGTAGGGTAGGGGAGTGGAGTGAGCCCGCAGGGCGAATGGAGCGGGTAGAGCCAAGAGAAGAGATGGCCGAGAGAAAACAATCAGTGAACAGAAGCTGGAATACAAGTAAAGGCAGGGAGAGGGTTATATCTTTGTAGTGATTGGACTAGAGAAAAAATGTTAAAGAATACTATAGTTCATCAGATTAAGCCTTGAGGAGTGAAAGTTAATTCCACAGGCTCTCAAGTGAGGAACAGAGACAAAAGTGAACAGTGTATACTTTGTAGGGCTGTGTAAAGGCGTTTTGCAGAACTTTCCAGGGTGTATGCTGCCACCAAGTGGTGAAGGAGGAAGGTAGTACCATAAATTAAGAGGAATTTACAGCTATATCAAAATTAATCTAAGAAGTTTACAAAGGAAGTGGACATGGAGTAGCATGTAAACCTGGGGGGGGGGGGCAGCGGACTGCAGCAGGCTGCTATCATGCACACCGAAGTAGAATGCTGGGCAAGATTATAAATTGCCAACAGCAATGTTCAATATAGCTACATACACTAATGTTCCTTTGTAGGAGGGAAACTAAGCCCTTTAGTTAGGTTGGAGTTGATTGAGCCTGGGAGCAGCTTATCCAAGGATGTCTTCACTCAGATGGGAGGGAATTCTTAGTACAAAAAGCAGGTAGAGGTAGCACCCGAGGGTTCAAGACTGATGTTTCTTCGTAGGAGGGAAACTAAGCCCTTTAGTTATTGTATCTAATGTTGCTAAATGAGCTATTCACCCATGGCTTGGCACTACATTAGTTTATTACTTCAAAAACTAAATTAAAAAACAGAGAAATCAAGGTCTTAACTCACAATGACGTCACATATCTGAGGTATAATAAGGGTGACTATCAGGTCCTTTGCTTTCCTTCATATTTATCAGTACGATCACACTATACAACATCCTTTGCAAGGTACTGTTACATGCAGGTGATCTTGTCATATTAACCACTCTTAACATCCATTAAACGAATCACAACTGCTGTTCTGTTCCTAACAAATAGCCTGAAATTATGGTTAATAAAACAAAAGCCATGCTATGTGAAATGTAAAAAATAAAAGCCCACACAAATGGACTACTGCTACTCCCACATGATAACTATTGGAAGCAGCTCTTTCTTATGAATGACTAGGTGTTTTATACCACTTCTACATAAGCTTTTCTCTCTATATCACAGCATGAAAGTGCATGCATCATTCTGTGCTTGATACTTGCTACAAAACCTCAAAATTCTGCACAAAAGAAGAGTGGGTTACACTAGTGAAAGGTTTCTAATTCCAGCCTTAGAATACTGCCTTCCTTTATTTAGAGACTCCATTGCTAATAAACCCAGAATACAAACATGCATAAACAAGGTATGCAAAATTCATGCTCAGCTAACCAGACCAAAAACACGAAAGTGAATATACATATACACACATCAATGCTCACTCACAAACACACACACACACACACACACACACACACACACACACACACACACACACACACACACACACACACACACACACACACACACACACACACACACACACACACTAACACACACACTCACACACGTATATGTACCCATGAACTACCACATAGGCGGCAGTCTACATAACGCCAAATGTGTGTTAAGAGACCTTGGGGACCCAAGCGGACAGTAGTTTCTACTTTGATAATCACACCATCACAGTAGTCAGGAAATCCTTCTACATGGCACACCTCATCACAAAAGGGTTCTCATCCAGGAAAAAAGAGGTCATTGTTCCCCTCCACTCGACACTCATTAGACCCATTATGGAGTACAACGCCTCTTTTGGAATGTACCTCACAAGACATCTGCAGCAGCTGGAAAGGTGACAGACGTACCTCACAAAGAGGATTACTGGCCTCAAACAGATGCCCTACACTGACCGTCTCAAAAAACTCCAGCTTTACTCCATAGCATATCGCCTACTCCGAGGTGATCTCTGCCTAGCATATAAAGCTATGTCAAACCCACATCTGTTGGACATGCTACACCTAAAGAAATCCCAATCCCTCTGAGCTACATGCTCTAGGGACCTAAACCTTGTCACCACAATAAACAGGACATGCTGGAGGGATAGATTCCTGTTCCAGAGACTTCCTATACTGTGGAACAAGCTACCCATCTATGTCAAGCAAAGTTCCTCATTAGAACTCTTCAAGAAAAATCTTGCTGAGTGGATGGGAAATAGGAAATACACCTCGAGGATCACTTCTGTGACTCTGCTCAACAGGGGCACAGGAAAATAACTTTCTTGGGTGGCATAAGCCAGGGAACCTTGTTGGCTAGGCCTACCAAGGCCCTTGGGCCGATAGCCTAGTACCTACCTATGAACCTATATGCATATATATTAAAATGAAAAAGATAGAAAGATAACAGGGTATATTTAAATGATCAAAGTATTGGAAGATCTACCTACAAAATATCCATCACAGTACAATGAAAATTTATAACACTGAAACTTAACAGCTTGAAAGAGGAACAAACTGTCCTCTTCTGATCCATTTCTCTACCACTAATATGGCCATACATCACCAGAATATTGGCATTGTTACTGGAAGGATTTTCATGAGGTCAGGTGTAAGGTCGCAGTTACAGGCAGGGTCATGGTTAAGGTTAAAAGATATTAGTAAGGTGAGCAGGCTGCTTATAGTATTCTGTATCTTCCTTCTTTTCAGTCCCATTCAGTATCACACTATTCTTATAGTACCTATATTTCTGCTCTTTCAAAAGCTACTTATGTAATCGAACTCAAACCTGCCCATTATTTTTGTTTTATTCTTCCAAACATTTTCAAAGTAATTTAACTGCTTTCTTGCTTCTAAATCCATAATGTTCCAATAAACATTACTAATATCATATTACATATCTTTTTTCACGCATTTTTCCTGTCACAGGCATTCTGCTACTTCATTTAAATGTACATCTTTGTCTTTTGCTAATGAGGGCATCTAAACATAAATGTTTAAAATATTAAAGGAAAGTTTTTATTTGTGGAAACATCAGTAAAATCCTAGCTTCTTCGCGCAAAAGCACAAGTTACTGATGTAAACTCTAACATGAGAACAAGACAAGTTGAAGATCAATAATAAATGAAAAAATAAAACCATATTCTGATCGGAGACAAGGCAAAAAAGGTTTCCAGAAGAAAGTATATGTGGAGTCTAACAAGGTTCAGTGGCAATGATCCATTCAGTACAGAAATGAACTAGTGATGCTGATGTATGAATAATGACTTTATATTTTGATAGAGAAATATAGTAAATAAAGAACCATAACTGAAATGCAAATATACCAGGACGCGTGGGTGGCTACCCCTGCTGCAGTAGTTCATCTGTACCAATAACTCACATACATATTCACACCTACAGCCAATTTAGAGTGTCCAATTGACTTGCTGCATGTCTTTGGAGTATTGGAGGAAACTAAGGCACCCAGAGGTAACCCACATGACTGCAGGAAGGGCATGCATACTCCACACAGAAGGCACCCCAGCCGAGAATTGAATTGGAGAACTTCTTGCTGTGAGCTGACAATGGTAACCGCTGCACCACCATGGCCACTCACCTGGTGGTGTAAACCTTGGCTTAAGATGATTGTCACTGTTGAAGTGACACCTTGACTCCATGTGCAAAAATGGGAAAAGGGGTTGAAGATGGATGGATGGATGTATAAGGCTGAATGAGATGTAGCCACCTCAGTAAGATAAAAGATCTCAGTAACACAAAGAACAAGTAAACAACAAGTAGAAAAGGCATTATGGATTAAACTCAGACTATAAATAGAAGTGTAACCCACAAAAACAGTATAAAAATCTTGCTAAAGTTCACAGAGCAGGCAAATGAGGACTGAGGAAATCAAAGCTAAGACTACTAAATGAAGTTTATTAGCGGCTTATAGCCTTAATCCTATATACTAAGCTGCCAAAGCATCAAATAAACAAAAGATGAACTAGTCAAAATCAAGGAATGTGTCCTCTATGAAACAGTGACTCAGAGTCCAATGTATTTGGGAAGGTATTCTGAGGAGACTCCACTTAAAGGTCCTCATAGTCTTTAGCCCAAGAAGCAGTCTCACTCTAGACTGTATAATGAGGAAGGGGTGGAACGAGGCAATAGTCTGGATCTCAGTCTGCAGATGCTACCCCCAGTAGCACTGTAACTACCAAAAAGAGCTAACAAGGTTCCACAACATGCAATGTTATTGAACTGAATTATCTATACGTGGCAGTTTCTAGCATTATCTGAAGTACACCAGCAATAATGTAATACTCCATCCAAGCAGTACAAAAGAATTCTGTCTGTCAGATAAAGAAGATATACTAGGCGATGTTGTATCAATGCATTTTTTTTGAGGGGGCACACAAAGATGAAGGAATATAACAATGTCACTGAACATGAGTAGCCAGACGGTATACTAGCTGTAAGTCTTGGACTAGCCAGTTGTGCAAAGACTTCTGCATGGTAAATGTAGCCACAGGTAGTATCACTGGAACATGCTCACATACACAGTTCACATTATGTGGTATGTTTTATAGAGAGGGATGGGAGGACATGAAGTATACTGTAAACAGTACTGACCACTGGAAGAGTAGTGCTGACTGAGATAAGACAAAATGGAAAGTATGGACATACATGTTCATGTCTTTGGATTCAGCTGAAGTACTTGTCAAGTGTGGAACCCAAAGTAAGTTGTCCACCAGAGTAAGCACCCTCATACATTGACAACTACTATGTAGTTGTCAATGTATGACAACTACTATGTAGTCCACAAGTTCATGATAATTCTGCATTTAGACCATATGACCTTCTAGAAATATACACTTCTCCAAATCATCATTACATTTCCTACCCTCACTCCATGTATCTACCTTGTTTTTAAACTGAGAAATGGTTGCTAAATGTCAGCTGTCTACCAGTATGGGATTCTAAGTCTTACCATAGCGTGAGTCAGAAATCTGTCCTGTTTTAGTTCTGTTTAGTTTACTAAAATAAAATGCCAGGTCAGCACTGGATTAAGGTCTACTAGTGACTCAGCACAAACAAAAATAATTTGGTTGAATGGACTAATGAAGTTCTGCTGTATAATAAAAGAACAAAAGCACGTAGCTAAATTATTTGTGTTCATGTTGAGTCACTAGTAGACCTTGGTCCGTTAATGATCTGGCATCTTTTGTTTTTTCAGTTACAACTTTGTGCCATGGTACACTGTTTGTTGGTGTGTTAGTTTACTAACATGTTTATAGGCAGTCATAATCCTGAAAGAGTTTAAAAAGTACTAATCCTTTAGGCCTTGTAAACCATAACAAGCATATCTCAGAAGAGTCTGAGAAGTAAACTAAACAGATTTAGTCCCACTTGTCCTTCCTGATATGAAAAAATGTGGGTCCTGGTAACTTTGTTGAATGGTACCTCAGTTGGCATTTGTTTAATTGACACAATTTGGTCAATGGAACAGATGGTTGACAGACTTGCAAGATCGACAATTCCCAGGTGGGAGAATATACCTGTGTCCCCAGGGATTGTGAGATCTCAAAAGTTGGAATATATAATTAGCAGGGTGTGGGGGGTGCAGAGGAGCTTGCCCCCTTGCTAAAAACAAGGCTTTTTTTTTTTTTATGTTTTGCGTGAGCCAAGATTAATTCTTGGAACGTGCTGACATGCATAATGGTGATCAGTTTGTTTTCACAGTATACACATCGACATGAATGGTATTCAATCAATTTAAGTTGACACACACACACACACACACACGTATAGTTACATAAGATTCTGGGCATCCTTGCGAGAAACTAATCTAAGTAAGAAAATTATCATGCTTGTTGCTTTCCTTCTTACTGACAGTGCATAATCATAGGATCATAGGAGGTTACTGGGCTAATGGCCCTAGGGCACTTACAAGCCTAGCCAAGTAGAGCCCCTGTTCCCAAGAATATTAAGGTATTAAGCAAACCCCAGCTGAAATGATCTCTGAGCAGCTAAGCACAATTTAAAGGAATCCTCAGTTGGAGCATAGGCAGCTTCTAAGGGGAAATAAATCTACTTTAGCTTTTGTGTCTATAACCACCAATGGTTAACTCTATTGTGCAGTGCTGTGCAAAGGTGCACTACATGCAGATAGATGCCTCAGACTGATCAGATAAAGACAGTGGAGTATGGGTGGTTTCTAAACTCTGTGGAGCTGTGTTAAAACAGGCACAAACCTGTGCAAACACGTGGCTTATATAGCAACTGCGAGAACCCTTTTTTAAAATAAGTCAAGCAACTTTCAAACAAGCTGCCAGTGGAAATGCTCAATACTGAGCCTTATTCAAACAGTCTCCAACTCAGATGGGTCCTTTGCTATACTCTTCTGCCACAAAAGTGCAGGGGGCCCTCTTAATGTAAGATGTCTGGTTTTAGTGCTCAGATAATGCCAAACAGTCTAGAGTCAGCAAATCTGAATCTAGCCGAATACACAAGTGCTAGAAAATACAAAGTGCAGGAAAAACAGTCTAAAACAGCAAACATCTGAAACAATGAAACAGCAAAACAGTTAAAATGGATAAAAACAGTTAAAAGTTAGAAGCAATTCAGTAGTACACAGTTTAAAAGTGCAGTATGGTGAATAAAAATACTTATTTTCTGTAAATCTCAAATGATGCCTTGGATTTTATTTGGACTCACTCCAGAGATCAGAGAAAGCACACCAATCCTAGAACAGCTCCTGTAAACTGAGCACAGGCCCTTGCAAATGGGCTACCTAAATACAAGCTAAGTTACACAATTTTCAGATAAGATAGGCAATGAAAATGCTCAGCACTGACCCTTATTCCAACAATCTCCAACTCAAATGGGTCCTTTGCTACACTCTTATGCCATGAGGGTGCAGAGGGCTCTCCTAATGTAAGATGGTTGTTTTTTTCTGCTCAGATAATGCCAAACAGTCTGGATTCAGCAAGTCTGTATCTAGCCCATGCTATAAAATACACAAGTACTAGAAAATACAAAGTGCAGGAAAAACAGTCTCAAACAGCAAAAAGTTGAAATAGTGAAAAACAGCAAAATAGTTAAAACTGCTAAAACAGTTAAAAGTAGGCAGCAATTCAGTAATACACAGTTTAAAAGTGCAGTACAGTGAATAAAAATACTTATTTGTCTGTAGATTTCAAAGGATGACTTGGATTTCATTTGAATTCACTCCAGAGATCAGAGAGAGAGAGCACACCAATCCTAGAGCAGCTATTGTAAACTGATCAGCTTATTGCTTATTGTTTATGGTTATCCCAGCATCTCTAATCTTTCCACAGCAGATAAGATAATTTAGATACACTGGGCCTTGCACTGTGGGTTTACCAAAAAACATCAGTCTTCAGTTGTTAATGTCAAATTTGAGACTTGTATTTCTGATCCAGTTACTGATATTAGATAACTATTAATGTTGTAATAGCTTTCATATGAAGTAATCAAGTCATCAGCATTTCTGGCACTCAAAGTTTATTTATCAACTTTTAGAAAAGACACAAAAGCAAAATTAAATAGTGCATACTCCAGGGTCAAGCTCTAGAGAGTTCCACTCAATCTGTTATTCTGTACTAGGGCCCATTGCCGCCTTCCCTCTAATCCCCTGTGCTGTCTCTATACAGGAGTCCATGATAATTATTATTTGCCCCATCATTTGCTGCCATAATTCCACTGATTCTGTGGGATATGTGCAGACTGTACAATCCCAGAAGGCTAACATGGCTTGCATACATTACCAGAGGGTATGTACAAGTCTGCTTTCAGGGAACTGGGTATGTTGGCACTGTCCTCACAAGAGCAGTATAGTGCCTTATCCAGAGTCCGTTCTTTTAATCTGATTCTGTGTACTTCAAAATGTAGTAGTGCTCAGAAACGAACGAATAACTTAACATGATAAAGGGGCAGAAAGTCATTAGGGTTGTACCACAACTTGTATTATAGAAGCAACTTTTCTATGTGAAACAAGTATATCACTTAAGAAGAAGGGGGCATGCACCATAGTTCTCTAATCAGGTGCCATTTAAGCTGAAGAATGACATACACACTTAGGAAATGTGATGAAATAAAGGAGAGAAGGCACAGTCCATTATGAGTTAAAGCAGAGGGAAGCAAAAAAGCTAGTCAGAAAAGTAAAATCTGAAACTGAAGAGCAGATTAGCCTTTAATTCATGAATAGAAAAAAAAACATTTTATACATACATAAAGAGCACAGAAAGACATAGTCAGGGCAGTGAAGCTAAATAAAATGGACAAGGTATTGCCCTGAAAAAAGTGATGAAAACATAAGCTGCTGCATGAACACTCGGATTCACAAAGACCGTGAAGACAGAGACCACAGATTTGTCAAATGCAGACAACAAAAGTGTCTATGATGAGAGGATTAGTCCCATTCCATTCACAGAACCAAAGATAATAATTTGTATCTGTAAAGGTGTGTAAGACATTAGTAATTCATGGTCTTTACACTATAATTTTGTAATAACTGACAACGCTACTAACTAAGATTTGTAATAAATCATCAGAGAAGGCAGGGTTTCTATACAGTTGAAGAGAGAAGGTGTGAGTCTCTATAGCAAGAGCTGGATGAATACAAATTTTGAAAACTACAGATCTGTCACTTTTACCTAAGGGTAAAGAAAATTTTGGAATCACCATTGAAGGAAAGAATTTTTCATATATTAAAGATAATATGGTCAAAGACCCCCAGAGAAGCACGGAGTGTTATTCCGAACAGGAATGGAATCCGGTTGAATTTGGTACAGTTTGTTGACTAGGCAGCCAGACTTTTAAGTATACAACTGGCTATCATCATGGATTACTTAAATGTAAGCAAATTGTTTGGCTTAGTGCTATACAAATGATCATGGAAGAAATGGCATACTATTATAGGGGGTCCTGTGGTGGCACCATTGGTAACTTATTGGACATAGAACAACAGTAAAGACAGATCAATGAAATTAAAGGATACTTACCAGTCTGACACCATGTGACTCAAAACAGACTCTAGTGCCACTCCACTGTCTTCATAAGTGAGATTGTTGAAGGTCTGAAAGAAAAAATGAAAAATGCTTATTAGATGTTGATAAAAAGTTATCCAACCAAGCTGATCCACAAAAGCATATAGAACTGATTAAAATAAGTTTGTCAAAATTAGATGAACGATTGTAAGCATGACACCTTAAATGCAATGTAAGGATTCTACTTATTACATATTGTGAGCATAATCCCAAGAAAAGATTAAACATCTAAAAGGGAAGAAGAGTAAACCACTACAAGGAAAATAACCTGGGCCATCATGCCAGGAGGTATAAATCTAAGCAACATGAAAAAACAACAAGGAAGACCAGTGGAATACTGTGAAATACATGAAGTCACATCAGCTACAGAAAACAGAAATGATTCTTCTAGTATATAGTCAGTTGTTGAGATTTCTGCTCGAATATTGTTTGTTTTGGAGACTTCATCTTTGTAAATATACACACCGGACAGAGGCATTCCCAAGGAGGGTAAGAATACTGCTAGCCTGCAGTAAAAACAATATAAAGAGATACTATGAAAGTTCATTATACATGGATCTGAAAAAAGGGTACAGAGTTTGGACATAGCAGAAACTGTAATGCACATCAGTGGACTCCATATAGCACTCCATCATATTCCAGTATAGCAAATGTTTGAGATCAAGATCATTCCATTTACAGAAGTAAAGTTAGCAGTTCACTGCAGATGAAGGAAATATTTTATCATAAAAAAGGTGATGGATGTATGGGGTGGCCTTTGTGAACAGATGGCGAAATCAAAGACAGTAACAGGAATGTAAAAGATTGTCACAAGACAATTTGTTTGAGTCGTGTAATCAAATAAGCTGCTGTATAAGTACGATCTTTAATTCTATAAATGGAGAAGTGAGCAGACTGCTAAAATGAGCTCGAAAGCTAATTCCGTCGAATGCAAATCCATCGACACATATCCAGCGAACGGTATCGTTAGTGAAACACATCTTCATCAAAAGTGACATCATCGAAATGTTATTGTTGGCCAACACCACGTCCCTGCTATAAAGTAACAACACTAACAACAGCTCATTCCTAAACTTATGAAAACGTCCTCATCTGCTATTCCACAATTATTGCAAAAAACATACAACCCTAATGAAAAAATTATTAAACAAAAAAAAAACACTAAAGCATTTACGGGGGCAAGCCCTGCACCCCACTCCCCACTACTTAAATATACCAACTCCAAGATCACACAGCATTGAAGTAAATGGAAATCTCCCCTTACAGAGATTTCCTTTTAAATGTTCAATGTTGTGTGCTTTTGGCAATAGCTTGGGCCAACTAAAACACATCGATGCACTGTTTCTTGATGGAAGTCATGCTTGACATTTCTTTTGATTGACATTTATGTGTCGATAGACTTGCATTTGACAGAATTAGCCTTCAAGCTAATGATATAGACCCACTGATACACCACAGAGGGTGTGTTCAGGTAAGAACACATCAAAGTGCATCATGATTAACACTGGGATACCACAGGAATGTCCAATCCACACCCTCCTTGACCAAAATCCTTCCTCTTAGCTTCAATTTATCCATTGTGACCCCTACCTAACTGACTTTCCTGTACTAACAGTCTTACCCCCTCTGTCAACCTGTATGCATGTCAATATGGTTTACTGACGAAAGAACTTGCAAACTATTGTAAATAAGATTTGCATATCTAAATAATTCTTGTATCCTCTTTTGCTTCATTTTCTCTAAATTTGAACTGTAACAGTTATTGTAAACAAAAATTCCCAAGATTACTCTATTTATTCAACATTGTTTGTTTTAATTAAGTTTTGTTAGATTGTATGAATGTTACATGCTGGAGCTTTTCTCCCTGGGCCTCCGCTGAAAAAGAGCTTTGGCCCAGTTGGACACACCCAGTCAACAAATGTAAAATAAAATTAAATTAAAAAAAATGTGTTCTCAGCCTCTGTTATTCACCATCCTGACCCACGAGTGCTATGCTAAGCACAAATCCAACCACACCATCAAGTTTGCTGATGATACCACAGTTGTGGGGCTCATCACAAAGCAGGATGAAAGGGCGTACAGAGAAGAGGTGGCATCTCTGATCAGCTGGTGCGAGCGGAGCAACCTTGACCTGAATGTATGCAAGATCAAAGAGATTATCATTGACTTCAGGAAAAGGAGAACAAACCACCTAGTGCTCAGGATCAATGGTTTGAGTGTGGAGTGGGTTAAGAGTACAAAATTCCTGGATCTACACATATCACAGAATCTCTTGTGGTCAGGAAACACCAGCCAACTGGTCAAGAAAGCTCACCAATGCCTCCACTCTTTAAGAAGGCTGAAAAAAGCTAAGCTTCCTTCTCATATTCTCTACACCTTCTACAGAGGTGCAATAGAGAGCATCCTCACCTGCAGCTTCACAGTGTGGTTTGGAAGCTGCACAGTTACAGAAAGGAAGGTGCTACAAAGAGTGGTGAGGGTTGCAGAGAAGGTAACAGGTTCCAGTCTTCCATTGATACAGCATCTTTATTCTGCAAGACACATTTGAAAGGCCACCAAAATAATACAGGACAACACGCATCCTGCACATGGACTGTTATAGCAATAACCCACGCCTGGGTGTGGGTAATGCGGGATTTACCCACGGTTGGCATGGTTCGCCCGAGGGACCAAACAAAGACAACAGTGGGTAAATCCCGCATTACCCACACCCAGAAGTGGTTATTATTATTATGACATTATTTAAGAAAATAAATAATTACTTTTCTTAAATAATGGCATTGCATAATGCCTCTTTGCTGCCCTTCCGCAGCTGGCTGGTATCCGCGGCAGTTCTGATGTACTGCGCATGCCTACACAGTACATCAGAGCTGTGGCCAAAAGCAACAGAGAAAGCAAGATCTCCATTGCTTTTTACTGTTTTGCTATGTTAAATGGGTTTAACATAGCGAGACAGCTTTAAAATAAGCAACGGAGATGTCCGTTGCTTATTTTAAAGCTGTCTCGCTATGTTAAACCCATTTAATATAGCGAAACAGTAAAAAGAAACAGAGATCTTGCTTTCTCCATTGCTTTTTTTTTTTTTAAACCTGTCTCGCTATGTTAAATGGGTTAAAAATGGCGAAACGGCTTTAAAATAAGCAACGGAGATCTCCGTTGCTTATTTTAAAGCTGTTTCGCTATGTTAAACCCATTTAACATAGCGAGACAGGTTAAAAAAAAAGCAACGGAGAAAGCAAGATCTCCGTTGCTTTGTACACACTGTGTCGCTATGTTAAAGGTGTTTAACATAGCGACACAGCTTTAAAAAGCAACGGAGATCTCCGTTGCTTTTTAAACCTGTGTCGCTATGTTAAACTCTTTTAACATAGCGAGACAGTGTTTCAAAAGAGACTTATACTAATGGAAAAAGTCCGGGCGACCGGACCTTTTTCCATTAGTATAAGTCGATTTACAACGTGCACGCTGGCCAATTAGCGTGCATGTTTTGGAATATTAATGGGGGGTCATGGTATAATAAAGCATTTGGCATCGAGCAGGAGATATTGTAGCATCCGTTGCAGGACTACAAGATTCAATAATAGTTTCTACCCTACAGTGATTAGAGTTCTGAACTCAGGCATTAGTCCCAGGAGTATGGACACTTAATAAGTTATTTTTTATTTATTTGTGCAATATATACTTACATATATTCCAAGTAAGTGCAATATTTATTTATTATATCCATAGTCAGTATTATTTAACTCATTCAAGTACAATATTAGACAACTAACTTAGGCATTTCAATTTGTAGTGTGTTTTGTATTACTTTAAATAGGGTAGTTAGTTTAACTCAGGGGAGGGTATTTTTTTGTATATGAGTGTTGGTAAATGTCTCTGGTCTTTCTTGCATTTATTGGGTGTAGTATTGTATTTGTTAGTTATGTTTATTCCTCTACTTGTATTTGTTGTTTCCCTTTCCCTTGTAATCTCAAGAATTGAGCTGATGCACGACATTTCATTTAGGCTTCACGTGTTTAGCTCTAAATGACAATAAAGTTTACTTTGACTTTGACATGGCTGGTAGGATGCACACTGTCGGACAGACAAAGAAATGATAACATAAGAGCAGAAGTCAAAGTAGCTCTAATTGCAGAAAAGGTCAGAGAGAACAGATTCCAGTGGGCACGTGTGCAGAAAATCAGAAGACAATGTGGTGAAGATGTTTCGGGACAGGCAGGAAAAAGACAAGAGGAAATGAAGCTATCCAGCAAAGTGGTGGATGGGTTGTGTGAGAGAAGACCTGTGACACTCAGGCATGAGTGTTGAAGAAGGCAGGCGAGTAACAGTAAATAGGGAGAGATGGTGACAAGTGAGATGACACCCCAACCCTATGTAGAAAGTAGGAAAAAAGTGGTTTATGATGATGATGATGATTAAAATTGTGTAAACTTTTATAAATTATGAAGATACAAAGGAATTTTAATATGTAATAAATGCAACATAGAAATGGAGAGTAGGAAAACACCATGATTAAATGTGGAGAAGAAAAAGGTAATCAAGAGCGGAGAGTTAAAATTTCAAATGGTATATAAAAGGGGAAAATAATACATTAAAGAAGTGCTCTCATAGAGATGTCTGTCTGGTATATTTCCAGAAGTAGCTCAAGTACTGCAGTCCCCCATATTCAATTAGCAGGGTAGTTCCACAGGCTCATACAGTACCTATTAAAATGTTGCAGATGTATATACTGGGGGTATGATACAGATGAGCATAGCATTTTGCAAGTATATAAAGAACTGCCCAGGATGAGAAGAATATGACAGAGTCTGTTTTAATAGATGATTATCTTTCAAGCACACAAAAATATAGCTGTTTGCACTGTTATTCTGAAATCAGCCCTCCATCTGCTATTTAGAGAATCTTTACTTTTATACATTGCTTGATTTCTCATAAAGAATAATTGAATCCCACAAGAACGAATAGGGAACAGTGGCATAAATCCTTTTATGCATAATGTATGTAGCATTACTTCCTGAATATTCCATCTAGTTATTTTTGGGCCAATGAAAGTCCACCATGTTAACTTGTAGAATCATCTCCTAAAGCTAAGCAAGTTTTCACTTATCCTGAAATTACAAATTGGGTCTTGGCCATGCCCTGGTTAAAAACAGGTATTCTTGAACTTGTGCACCTATGTGCAGTAGACTACAACTCATTAGTATAGTTCCTGTTTTTTAGAAGCATCGATATCACTATCAGTTCTTCAAGTTCAATTTTCTATTACTATTTTCATATATAGATCACTATATGTAGGTTGTTATAACTGAATACTCTTGTCATAATAGTTTCTAGTCCTTAATGTATGAAAGAAAACTAATTTGTTAGTAGAAAACATTTCTTTTCAAATAACTGTATATAGGCATAAGTTTCAGATAACCTGTAAAACAATCTAAAAGTATTTCATATTACCGTAAAAATCTACTGCCAATCATGAGCAGACCAGAGTTCCGCTGTGGCGACCCCTAACCAGGAAAATCCGAAAGAAGAAGAAGAAGAAGCTTTCAATACCTGATGATGGACAAATGAATGTAAATATTTAAAAGAGAATGCATATTTACAGCTTTTAGGTATTTTGTGGTCATTAAAATGTTCTGTGATATATAATATCACAATAGGCCTATTACTTTCTGGCTCAGACTCAGAGCTAGATTCACACAGCCATACTTAATGTTCTTAATACCAACAGTGTCATTTCTCACAATGACTGAAAATGTATCTTTTAAGATGAAATTGCTCAGTGGCACCTCAGGTACTAGTCACAGCTTTAAAATGAACACACTTTTGCTATTTTTTCCAGCTATCCCAGGTACTTCTCAGCAGATGTGATCACATGACACTGTCATCATGCATTTTCCAGATGTCCCAGACCCTTCTAGCTCAGCTGTAGACTGGCACCACCCTAGATATCCAATTATGGACACCAGCCTGCAATCCTTTAATAGAAATAGAATCAACCCCCCCCCCCCCAAAAAAAAAAAAAGAAAATAAATGAGGTTGCCAGCTTGCTTTCATTACTGGAATATGTGTGTTTTCCCATTTTTCCCAGTGCTAAGAACTGAACTTTGCTAAGCTTCCCCAGGTTGAGTGTGGCAGAAATTAGACTTGAACAGCAATGTGTTTCTCCAGAAGAGCCTACCTAAACAACCCTAGCTCTGTAGTTTTATAACTCAAGTGAACTTATTTCATCAGCTCTAGAAAAAGAAAACCATACAACTAAGACTATCTCATTTTTTCAATTTACTAACGGCAGAATTTTGATGGAGTGCAATCTAAACTCACTGGTGACACTCAGGCAAAAAAACAGTTTTTGCTTTATATCTTCAGCCAAATTAACTTCAGCATTCCCTATTGAAACAGTCCCAGCAACCTTTTCAGATGGGATCTTTACTCAGTGTAATTAATTGGCTAAACTATAAACATATACTTTTAGTCTTTTCAACCTTTTTATATTTCCTGACCTATAAACAATAAGTAGTAGTTTAGTCTTTAACAAATTTCCTGACATTTGATAATGATGTGTAACTCTAATTTCTATTTATATTAAACTTGCTCTACCAATCAGCACCATCCATTGCTTTACTTAGTAGCCCTGCATTGCCTATTATTATTCTGAGAGTTATAAATCTTCAGTCAGTCTTCATAAGAATAAAAAGAACATATTTAAATTATTGCAATGGAAAATATGCCCATTATTGCAAATGTGTGTTTTAATGTGGTACTTAGAGATGTACAGAACAAGAAGAAAGCAATTTCTATAAAGTCAATGTAAACAATCAAACCATGTTTTCATAGGTTCATAGGTTGGTACTAGGCTATCAGCCCTAGGGCCTATACAAGCCTAGCCATAACAATTCCCTGGCTATTTCTTCCCACACTATTTACTTCCCTGGACCCCTGTCTAGCAGGGAGGGTGACTGACGTGATCCCCAGGGTGAATTTCCTTTCTCCCATCCAATCGTCAAGATTCCTTTTGAAGAGGACCAAAGAGGCACTCTGCTTGACATGTATGGGCAATCTATTCCAGAGTCTGGGAGTCTCTGGGTCAGGAACCTATCCCTCCAGCATGTTTTGTTTATTGTGATGACAAGGTTTAGATCCCTGGAGCCTGTGGCTCTGAGGGATTGGGATTTCTTTAAGTGTAGCATGTCCAACAGCTCTGGGTTTGACATGGCCTTGTATGTTAAGCAAAGATCACCTCTGAGTAGACGATATGCGACAGAGTATAGCTGGAGTTTTTTAAGGCGGTCAGCGTAGGGCATCTGCTTTAGGCCTGTGGTTCTTTTAGTGAGGTATTTCTCTGGCCTTTCCAGTTGTTGCAGATGTCTTGAGAGGTACATACCAAACGGGGCATTGTATTCTATAATGGGTCTAATGAGGGATGAGTACAGTGGGACAATGACCTCCTTTTTCTGGATGAAAGCCCTTAGTGATGAGGTGTGCCACATAGAAGGATTTCCTGACTGTTGTGGCGATGTGGTTATCGAAGGTGAGACCACTGTCCACCTGTGTCCCTAAGTCTCTTATCAAACTTTCGGTGTTTAGTGTACTGCCACCTATATGGTAATTCACGGATACATGTTTCTTCCCAAAGGGGATAACTATACATTTCTTGGCATTGAGCTTGAGCCCATGGCTCTGGCACCAAGCATCTGTTTCTGTAAGGCCCTTTTGTAGAGTATCCACATCATTTAGGGATTCAATAATGGCTCCCAGTTTGTAGTCATCTGCAAACTTTGTTATCCAGAGTTCCTTAGTGTTGGCCTGTACTTCACAGAAATAGATGCCAAACAAGAGCGGTCCCAAGACTGAACCCTGAGGTACTCCACTTGTCACTTGTCTGGAACTGGATTTGGAGTCGGCTACTTTTACAGTGTGGGTTCTATCAGTAAGCCAGTTAGCAACCCTTTGGGTGACGTAGGAATTAATGCCCAGCTTAGTAAGTTTATCTATGATTCCAGAGTGGGGGATGGTGTCAAAGGCTTTGGCAAGGTCTAGATAGGCTGTGTGGACCACCTTACCCTTGTCCATGGCTCTGGAGACTGATTCGAAGAAGTCAATCAAGTTCAGGAGACAAGATCGGCCCTTCACGAACCCAAACTGGGTGGGGTCCAGTGTTTGAACGTTGCCAATGTCTTTGTTTATAAGTTCCATGATAATACACTCCATGGCCTTGCAGATAAGGCTTGTCAGACTGATGGGACGGTAGTTTCCAGGATCCAAGGTGGATCCCCCCTTGTGGAGTGGGATAACTGTAGCTGTGCACCACTCAGTGGGCATGAAACCTGAGGTGAGGCTATGATTAAACATGACACTTAGGTGAGGTGCCAGTTCATTTTGTAGTTCATGTAGTACACAGCCCGGGATGTCATCTGGTCCCATGGATGCTGTATTCTTGGCTTTAGAGAGTGCGTTTTGTACCTGTGTGGCCGTTATTTTCAGAGAGATAATGAGTTTTCCAAGTAAAGCAAATTATTTGCATTTCTGTAATGCCTTTTGGAGGTGACTAAAATACCTTCAGAAATAAAGAACCTCTCCATAATGAAGGAATTACCATGGCAGGAAGTTCCCTGCTGTGGTCATCGAAGACTTTGAAGTATCCAATAAAGAAATGCCAGAAGTTATCCACTCCACACAAACCTGAAGGTCTGACATTACACGACACGGATATAGAGATGAATACCATTACGATATTTTCACATGAGATGCAAATGTGCTTTCCTGTTAAATTATTAATATATATTTAGAAATACAGTTCAAACATTGTAGTGTCCTATTAAAGGTGCACAGGGATAATGCTGGAGTCATGGAATCAAACGTTATAGCAATTTTGCAAAATGCTGCTTTCAAGTGAAATAAACTATCACAGTTGCAAAACTGAAAGCTAACTTACTTTCAGGTTGCAGGGTGTCAATAAGTCTTGGCCATGACACCCATAGAGGCCATATGGGCATCTTTTGTCTTCCACAGAAAATGTTGATATTTATCTATTTACTATTTTCTTCAAACAGACATTTTGTTAGGTTGACCATAAGATATTCTGCTTTGGTCATTCTGTCAGCATCTTTTACCAAATATTCCGGTAAATGGACTAAAATGTGTTACATTTCCCATGCCTTGCTTTGTTGTCTTGCAGAGACAACCATGCTGAGAACAGCACATAAATGTATATATTTTAGTTTTGATTTTCTGTCCATAGAATGGAACCTTGATTTCCCATTCCTGCCCGGCTACTTCTGTTGTTACTTCAGAGGACTGCAGTCTGCAGACTTTTCACATTTATTTTTCTAGTATTGCCTGTTCCTACACATTTACATTTGAACAATAAAATAAAACATAATGATCTCTTCCTAAGAATTCATGGAATGGGCAAACAGATCAGAATCTTCACAAGACAAACATTCCTTCATTTACTGGGTACCAGTTCCACTCACTGCATGAATAATGTGTGGTAATGACGTTGGCATGCTTCCTCTTCTTCCCTATAACCAAAACTACCGAGAAAGGAAACAAATAAATGTTTGGTTTTAATTTCACAGCTACAAAGCATATAATACACTTCTTCTTTGCCTTTACATTTCTTTATTTTATGTGCCCTTGCTGCATTATAAAATGAGTTTTGCAGATTTGCCTTACTGCCTTTATTCTGCAGCACTGTAGATTTCATACACACACACACACACACACACACACACACACACACACACACACACACACACACACACACACACACATGCACACCAGCACACATGCACACATGCACACACGTACACACACTCACACACCACACATCTTCTTATCCCCAGTGTGATAACCACCGTGATGCTGCCACTGGAAGAGAGCATACTTAATTAAGCTTGGTTTTTAATGTGGAGCAGAAAGCAAAACATTGTGCCTGAGAATGGCATGATACCCAAACACAGGGAAAGAAATCGTGAATGATTTGGGACTCTGCCACAAATTTTCTGTGCAGTTTTCCTCAGATCTGCTCTATATCTCCTTTCTTAGGCAAGAAGGAGAATTTGAGTCAGACTTCTGGAATAAGTCTGTGCATGTGGCTTGCATTTTCCATGAGAAGAATAGCCATATCATAATGCAGCATACTGTTTCCTCTTTTCATCCTAGACAGTACTTTATTTCTCCTTTCTCTGCTTCACTCATTAAGTAATTGCTGTAGCTGACAAAAATTTTCTATCATACGTAAATATTATTTCTTGTCACTTAAATTTCAGAATTTATATCCCACCATTAACTGGGAAAACTACTCTTGTACCAACGCCTTCACTCAGTGCTTTCTGGAATTCATAAATTCCAATGCCCTGGATCAACTTATCCACACCCCCAGCAGGGGCAATAATATCCTAGACCTAGTCATTACCAACATGAGTGACCGGTGTTCCACACCTGAAGTCAACTCCTCGTTGGTCAGATCCAACCATAAGCTAATCACCCTAGATATCCACATCCCGCCCCCACCCCCCATTAAGGAAACCACGGCAAAAAATTTCTCCAAAGCCAACTTCTTACTTCTTAAGACAGAAGTGGTGAACTTCATGACACCCATGCAGATGGACAATACAGTTACGACTGCTGAATCCTACACAAATGCACTCTATAAGCATTTACACGAGTGCATGGATCATGCTATCTAAACAGAACCAAGATGCTATCCTCCAAAAGAAGGAAGCCAATCTGGTGGTCCCCATAAATAAACTCTACAACAGAAGGAAGAAACTGTTGCAAAACAGAGTAAAATCCCATGATTGGAAGAATTCCCTGGTCAGCCTGGTCAGCCTCAGTAAGAAGCTGAGATCCCTTATAAGATCCTCCAAAGCTAGCTATGAAAACAAGATTGCCACTGATTCTAAGGACAACCACAAAGCATTCTATAGCTATGTCAAGAATCTCAATAGCAACACCCAGATCTGCTCTGAGTTACAGCACAATGGCACAAAAATTACAGAACCAACTGATATTGCCAACATCCTGGCAGATAGGTTCAGTGCTAACTTTACCCCCTTCTCACCCCCTAAAGGGCCCATATCTATACAGGAAGAATGCAGAGTCCCTGTAATCACAACTTTACAGGTAAAAGCAGCACTCTCTAAAGCCAAAAACACAGCATCCATGGGACCGGACAACATCCCGGGCTGCGTTTTACATGAACTTCAGAACGAACTGGCTCCCCACCTAAGCATCATGTTCAATCATAGCCTCAAGTCAGGCTTTGTGCCCACTGAATGGTGCACAGCAACAGTTATCCCACTCCACAAAGGGAGAGCCACTGCAGATCCTGGGAACTATCGCCCTATTAGCCTGACGAGCCTTGTCTGCAAGGCCATGGAATGTATCATCATGGAATTCGTAAACAAAGACATTGGTAACCTCCAAACTCTGGACCCCACCCAGTTCAGGTTTGTGAAAGGCAGATCTTGCCGGCTGAACCTGGTCGACTTCTTTGAGGCAGTCACCAAAACCGTAGATGAGGGTAAGGTGGTTCACACAACCTATCTTGGCCTCGCCAAGGCTTTCGACACCATCCCCCATTCTGGAATTATAGCTAAACTCACTAAACTAGGTATAAATCCCTATGTTACAAGATGGGTTGCTAACTGGCTCACTGACAGAACCCACACTGTAAAAGTTGCATGATCCAAATCTGACTTCAAACCAGTGACAAGTGGAGTACCATAGGGTTCAGTCCTGGGACCCCTCCTGTTTGGTATCTACTTCTGTGAAGTACAGGCTAACACAGAAGGCTTCTGGCTAACGATGTTCGCAGATGACTGCAAACTAGGAGCTATAGTCAAGTCCCTAAATGATGCGGACATCCTACAGAAGGGCCTCACTGAGACAGATGCCTGGTGTCAGAGCCATGGCCTCAAGCTCAATGCCAAAAAGTGCATTGTTATCCCCTTTGGTAAACCTCTGTACTCATGAACTACCACACAGGCATCAGTCTTCTTAACACCAAATGTGTGATAAGAGACCTTGGAACCCAGGTGGACAGTAGTCTCTCCTTTGATAATCACATTGCCACAGTAGTCAGGAAATCCTTCTACATCGCACACCTCATCACAAAAGGGTTCTCATCCAGGAAAAAAGAGGTCATTGTTCCCCTCTACTCGACACTCATTAGACCCATTATAGAGTACAATGCCCCTTTTGGAATGTACCTCACAAGACATCTGCAGCTGCTGGAAAGGCCACAGAAGTACCTCACAAAGAAAATTACTGACCTCAAACAGATGCTTTACACTGATCATCTCAAAAAACTCCAGCTTTACTCTGTAGCATATCACCTACTCCGAGGTGAACTCTGCCTAACATATAAAGCTATGTCAAACCCAGAGCTGTTGGACATGCTACACCTAAAGAAATCCCAATCCCTCTGAGCTACATGCTCTAGGGACCTAAACCTTGTCACCACAATAAACAAGACTTGCTGGAAGGATAGATTCCTGTCCCAGAGACTTCTCATATTCTGGAACAAGCTACCCATCTATGTCAAGCAAAGTTCCTCATTAGCACTCTTCAAGAAAAATCTTGATGAGTGGATGGGAAATAGGAAATACACCCTGGGGATCACTTCTGTGGCTCTGCTCGATAGAGGCACAGGAAATTAACTATCTTGGGTTGGTGTAAGCCAGGGAACTTTGTTGGGTAGGCTTATGTAGGCCCTTGGGCCGATAGCCTAGTACCTACCTATGAACCTATAAATCAAACACTGTTTATGTATGTACTCTGCCATATATCCATCCAATATACCTTTTCTTTTCTTCTTTTTCTGCTGCAGATTATGTTGGGCTGATATTCTAATGTATGCCTTACAACTAATTGCAAAGATTGTTGGAAGATTACTCTCAAAATAAGCATTCACTTATGAGTGATTAATGGGCCAGATGCATCCTGATTTTCAAATGTGTCTATGATCTTTGTAAAAAGGAGAAGGGAAGATATATAATATGCATTTATGACTCCCCGCATCATTGAAGTTTCACCCCATTGAAAACAATTTATTGAAAGTGCCCTAAAAAGCACTTGCTAGCAAACATTTTTGTGAAGAGTTGTGCCCATTGCTCCCATCCTAATATTTAAATATAGCAACACCAGGAGCACCAGTACTGGGAAAAGAGTTGACTTTTTGCAAAGTTCTGGTATCAATGAGGTGAAAACCTGAGGAATTTATTCCAATGCAAATATGCATTAAACATGCTTTGGTAAAGTAACTCTAGTCAAGTAATACATAATCTTACTTATACTGTTTTGCTTCAATGCTTTCACAAAGGCCTATTAAATGTAATGGAAGTCACATTAGCAAGACATACATTAACAGCCTACCTACTTGAGAACTTTATTTATTGAACTAATGTCCAAATCTCTTAACTACTGCTTTTGTTGTTATCATAACGCAAATGAAAATCTGTAATCCCAATTCCAAGTATTTACTTAATATGACTTCATGCAAGATCATTGCATACACTAGTTCAATTTTCATGACAGAACTACATCCATCTTTGTATCAGAATCTCTTAAATGGTTTTAGAAGTAAATTTAGATTGCTTGTATTCACAGGTAGCCTAAAGGTCTAAGACGAACATTCTTGTTGCACTCTATAATCTGTAAAACAGAAACAGAGTATGAACACTGTTCTCTGATTACTTTTCATTCTTCTTTACCATCTAGTTTATTATACAAAGTAAATATTTAGTGTCATTGCACATGTACTCTGCATTAGTTTAGCATTTAAGCTGCTTTCATGAAATAGAAATTTGGAGCATTAGAGAATATGAAATCATTACATTTAGAAAGAGTAAAAAGATGTTGACGATAGCCATAAACCATTCGCCTGAAATGTCATGTTCAATTCATCCTCAACAATGTTTACTTTTTGTTTTCCAATCAGTCTGATTCTTTCCATATATTATTTCACCCCACAGATAGCCTCCTGGGGCTGGATGTCAGCATGTCTTTGTTAATAGCTAGGGCTCTGGCTTTTTTCACAGTTGTCAAAGCAGAATAACCAAGACATGCAGAATTATTCTGCTACTGTATTTGCTTCATTTTCAGTTATAGTATTTCTATCTGGTTAGATGAATAATGACTCTTAAACTATTTGTCATATTGAATGAGCATTTCTAAATTTATGTAGACATTTGTAAATTGAGCAAATCTAGGGCATGGTGTAGTGAAGAAACAAACTTATTGCATTTCTCCACGAGTGTATCAAGCACTTAACAGACTCTTATGCAGCACACCAAGGAGAACGTTCAAAGAAAGAACACAGTGTGATCTGTAACACATGTTACAAAGATGAAATTACTGCATTGCTGTCATCTCCCAGTATAACTTGAAGCTACTTTTGCTGCAGTCTTCAAGAGCAATGCAGTAAAAATAGCTAGCAAGTATGCACATAGACGGTAACACCGGTGTTTTATATATATATATATAAAGAAACCTATGTATACATACGCATACATTTTCTATATATCTTTAACATACATACACAGAAACATATACATACTATATATATATATATATATATATATATATATATATATATATATATATAAACACTCCAGCTGCAACACAACTTCTCTGCCTACCCCTCCCAATCCTTCTAACAAACAACTATTCTCTTTACTTTCAGTTCCTACTTCCATCAGATCTCTTCTTCACAAACTCAAACCCTGCTCTCCCTCCACTGACAATCTACCTACTACCTTCCTCAAACTTGCTGTTGACTCCATTGCCTATCCAGTAACTATACTAATGAATAGATCTATTCAGGAATCCACCATCCCTACCGTATGGAAATCCTTTTTCACTATTTCCCTAATCCGCCCCCCACACCCCCCAAAACTTAAATATACTAACTCCGAGATCGCACTACAGTGCGGAAGATGGAAATCTTTCCATTCCACACTGTACAGAGATGCCGGTTCCCATGATCGACATTTTGAATGTCTATCATATGGTCTCAGCCATATGAATGTCGACATTCTGAAATGTTGACCATGTGAAGGGAACCTATCTATCTATATATATATATATATATATATATATATATATATATATATATATATCTATATATATATATATATATATATATATATATATATATATATATATACATACACACACACTATATATATATGGGTCTACCTGATTTTGTCGAAATGCCAAATCATTGAATGCCACTTCTATGCTCACAATATCAAAGTCACACTTCATTGACTCACCGAACTATGAAGACTTTCCCTCGGTAAGTAACTGGTTGTGCAGGACATTCAATTTTTCACTTTTCCCAATGGTAGTGTGATCTTGGAGCTGATATATTTAATTAGGGGGGTGTGGGAGTGTGGTGGTGTAGCCCCCCACCTGGGTGGATTAGGGATGTTGCGGTTTAGGTTTTTTAGTTTAACTACATTTAACTGAAAGTACATTAAAGTACATTAGACTGAAAAATCATTTCATTGAAAATTCTAAAAGTCTATTGTGTCACATTTAATTTTGTGAGTTGTAAGGGGAATGAGGTATTAAATCAAGGCCCCATCTGCATGAGTTAGTGGTAACTTAGGTGGATGTAAAAGATCCAACAGCATCTATCAAAAAGAACTTGGGAAATCCCTGATGCCCTGGCCAAATATCCACCACTAGTATAAATACTACCATGGATCTTCAATGAAAAGAGGCTACTAGCCTAGTGGGACTAACCTCGTCAACAAAGCTAAAATAAAATAAATAAATAAATGCATACATACATAATTCAGATGATTTTGTGTGGGTTGGCTATGGACACCATCATGTTGTACCCCCAGATATGTGGATATTTGTGCACCAACATTTATTTACAGCATATATATTTTTTTCACATTGGGTACGCTGAATATATAGGTTCAGGTGAGGGGGTAAAGGAAAGAAGACCCAACCTGGGAGGTGCAGGGGGACTTGCTCCCTGCAAAAAAAGTTTATTTATGGTATATGTTATGTAAAATGTTTTTGGTGAAATTCAAACGAAATTTCAATCAAATGTAGTTTTGATCATTTGTAGACCTAATTTCTGTGTCAGTAAAATGAACCAGTAAACAAACGGCAGTTTATGGGTATATTGAAGGTAATCAAATCCGTGGTATATTGATGTTCCAAATGTCATCAACAAAATGTTGACAATATAACAATGACAATGAAACTCACATGCTCTGATAGAAAACCTCAGAGCATGCAAACTTAAAACAATATTTTTTGGAGTGGGGCAAGCCCCCTCTGCACCCCCATGTAGTGATGCACGATATCTTGCTAACTGTATATACCAATTTACCAATTCCGAGATTGTACAATACCAGGGAAAGGGCATATTCCCCAACCCTGGTAATATAGCAATCCCACAAAAGTATTAACAGCTCTTTTTGCAGATCAAATTATGATAGCAGAAAAGCTGTTACATTAACAATTCAACCAGTCTAATGCCTCCCATATATATAAATATATATGTGTGTGTGTGTGTGTATATATATATATATATATATATATATATATATATATATATATATATATATATATATATATATATATATATATATATATATATATATATATATATATATATATATATATATATATATATATATATATATATACATAATTCTGATCAAAAGACCAACTCACATGTGCGATTTTGGCATGTAGAAGAGGTCAGACTCTGGTTGTCAATTTGATCTTTGTCGACATTGTTGGAATGCAGTTCAATACTGCACATCATGTGACGTAAAGTATTTGAAGGGGGGCAAGCCCCCCATGCACCCCTACGCAGATTATATACTCCAAATCTGAGATCGCACTATAGCGGGGAAAAGGGTATATTTCCCAATCTGCACTGTACGACTATCTCTAGTAGTAAAGTCGACCACATATGTGTGAATGCACAGTGCATTCACTACAAGCAATGCTCACAGTCTTGAAGGTAGGCAATACAAGATGCTGCAAAATGACTTGCAACATTCTCATTGTCGCCAAACCTTCATTCTCCATTTGATAGTAAACCATATATTTATTTATATATATATATATATATATATATATATATGGGTTTAGGACTTTTGACCGAATGATCAAAAGTCCAAAACCGAAATGGCCGGGCATACTTACGCAAAAGTGCTTTTCACCGAAGAAACGTAAATGTAGTTTGATTTTTTTTTTTAGTAGCACGCTTTAATGAAAGCACTTTTTCGATAAAAGCACTTTTGTTAAAGTGTGTTTGGTGGTTATGGATTCGGACGTTTGATCAAAGATTCTAGATCCATTACATCCATATATGTATATATATATATATATATATATATATATATATATATATATATATATAGGTTCATAGGTTCATAGGTTGTGCATCACTCACCGCCCCTTTAGTAGTTCCCTAGACCCTTGTACTAGCAGCTAGTACCCTTGGCCCCTATCTAGTAGTGCTGTTGTTGTGATCCCCGGTGTGAACTTTCTGTTACCCATCCACTCATCAAGGATCCTCTTGAAGAGTGATAGTGAGGGGCTCTGTCTTATGTAGATCGGGACCCTGTTCCATAGTAAGGGGAGTCTCTGCGAAGGGAATCTTTCTCTCCAGCATGTTCTATTCATTGTAGTGTTGAGGTTTATATGCCTAGAGCATGTTGCTGGAGTAGATTTGGTTTTGCTAAGATGGAGCATGTTCAACAATTCTGGGTTGGACATGGCTCTGTACGTTAGACAGAGATTGCCTCTGAGAAAGCAGTATGCAACAGAGAACAGTCTTAGCTTTTTCAATCGTGCTGCATAGGGCAACTGTTTGAGGCCAGTAATCCTCTTGGTTAGGTACCTCTGTGGTCTCTCCAGCTGCTGGAGATGTCTAGCCAGGTGCATTCCAGTTGGTGCATTGTACTCAATAATGGGTCTGATGAGGGAAGAGTAGAGGGGCACCATTACATCCTTAGATCTTGATGCGAACCCTTTCATGATCAGATGGGTCACATAGAAGGATTTTCTAACCACTTTGGCAATTTGGCAACATGGTTATCAAAGGAAAGCTGACTATCTACTTGGGTCCCTAGATCCCTTACTTCTTCTTCAGATTTCAGAGGATTACCTCCTATGTTGTAGTTTGTGGGTACTCTGTTTTTTCCAAAGGGGATTACTATGCATTTTTTTTTGCATTTATCTTGAGACCATGGCTTTGACACCATGCATCAGTCTCATTTAGGCCTTTCTGGAGGATCTCCATGTTGGCCGGAGACTCTATTATAGCACCCAGTTTGCAGTCGTCCGCAAACTTAGTCAGCCACAGCCCTATATATATATATATATATATATATATATATATATATATATATATAGATAGATAGATAGATAGATAGATAGATATTATATATATAAAACAGCCAAAGGGAATTTGCAAACAGCCATATTTCTCTGCAGCTGAATGTCACTTCAGCCATCTGCCCCCAGTCAAATGTACCACAGGAAAATGTCTCGCTGCCTAGGTGCCTGAACCCCATTACAGCACATTTTATCAAATATAGTTAATGTGATGTTTAGAACTGGATTAATAGTGCTCAATTTTTTTAAACTTGTGTTTTCAACCATATTCCTGTATTAACATCCTGTAAAATGAGTTTAAAATTCAGGCATTTGACAAATAGTTTAAATTCAATCAAAGATTTTTTAACAAAACACTTGACTTGTTGGTACAAATGAGAAGCCCTTATCATAAAAAACTCAGCAGATCCCCAATTAAATGTATTAGAGTTAAATTAAAGATGTCATTAGAAGAAGAAAAATACTCTACCAAATTCTCTTTCACTCTTGTGTTCTATGCTCCTGATTGCATCCTTGTTTTATACCAGTCTCATGATTCTTGTTCTTGGTCATACAACCATTCTGCAGGGTTTCTGATTGAACGGATTCATAACCTAGACCTGAAAGAGGCTGCTGCATCATCCTTTTGGCCAATCTGAGACATCTTCTCAGTTGTTGTCATTCTCCAATGCCTTTGGCTAAAAAAATCAGAGTATATCTCTACCTGATTTGTGGAAATCCTAGAGTTTGCCCTAGGAACTGCTTGAAACAACTTTTTGTTTATTTTGTTTTCTTCATTTATTTTCTTTATCTACAGAAACAGTTGTAGTGCTGGCTCTGCACTGGCCAGTGTGCCAAATACTGAGTCTCCAGCAGTTTCCAAGCTTGACTATCTGCAGAATGATGAAGGTTACCCTGTAGAAGGTCACCTGGAGGGTTTGCTGGTAGCCTCTGTGGCCACCTGTCAAAAGAATGGTATAGAGTGGCTCTCCTTGGTTACTCAGTGGGAAGTGCGGGGTTAATGAGGACTGAGGTAGACCAGTGGTTGGTTGTCAGCATTGGCAACTTGGAGAACCTCCTTATGTTGCTGATAGACCTGCGTAGCCTGCTGGTCTCTTCAATTGGGCCATCCGAGGTGCTGCTTATCCATGATGTCAATAATAGAGATGACTGACATCACTGTGGGTTTGCCTCTTGGAATGTTTAGTAGGCCCTCTTCATCCCTCAATATACTTCATAATTGAGTTCATTTCTTAATCCTATTGTGTCACTCCTCATCCCCTGTATGTAGTCCTATCTTCCCTTTTAGCAGTTATCTACCTTCTGTCTGTTGACATCTCTCCATTATTGCCTCGCCTTATGTGTCACTATCTACCCTGCCAGTTTTTATCTGCATTCTATATTTGTTTGCCTGCATTTGATTCCTTCCATTTATCCTCCATTCTGCCCACACTTTCCCCATTTTTATATCCCCTATACCCATTTAAAAAAAATGAAACCTGTAACCAAAAATAAAACTCATTTTCCTCCTCCACCAAACACTATTCTTGCCATCTGATTGTCTTACTGTGTTTCCCCTGTTTTTCTTCATTTCTGCTCTGCCTACACTATCTCCTTATTTCCTCTCCATGTATTTGATAAAATGTCTAGGTAGAAACTTTGTTATGATGCCCTTGTATGGGCTGCCTGCATTGCCTATGTTACAGGTATGAGATGTTTTGGTGCCCATGTGAACATGCAGTGTTGGGTGTGTTGCCTGCCCAATGCTTTCCTTTGGGTCACATGATCACTAATAACATGATCATTCCAGGAGTGTGGTTACTCTCCTTAATGGGGCTATGAAGCTTCATTATGCAACACTCTACCTGTCATGAACGCACTGTGCTATGCACACCAAATCCCCTTTCGCTCATGTCTCACTTAATTCATTGTGCATTTTTTTTCTGCTCTGTGATTCCACTATACTGTTTTTTTAATACACCCCTCTTAGCTACCTAACATAGCAAACATCTTTGCAGAAAAAATTGTGCAGTGGTCACAATAAACAGAGATATGTTATAACATCAGTAGTACACATCTCTTTAAAAACTGCCAACATGATAATCACTGCCACAAGTAAAATTAAAAACTGTAGTTTCATGGGACCAGACAACATACATGATGATTTCTTGCACAGCATAAAAAAAAAAATAAACCCCTAACAAAAAATAATATACAAAATGTCAGTAAGTGATTATGTTCCTGATATATGGTGACTTTCTATAGAGATACCAGCTCATAAAGGAGTAGAGGGTTCACATCAGACCCAATGAATTTTAGACTGGTCTGCCTGTCTAGCATTCTATGCAAAATCTTGGAAAGTCATAATGGAGGACAACCAAAATGACAAGGGGGAACTATTTATGTTCCATATTGAACAGTGTGGGTTTTTGTTAAAGGCAAATCTTGCCTTTCAAATTTTTGGGAATTGTTTGAAGAGACAGCAGCGCTTGATAAAGGGCTGACAGTGTGTACTGCGTATCTTTGTCATTTAATCAAACATTCCAGTAACACAGCTAACTGTGCAGAAGACTTCAAATGACTCTGGAATAGCTGCTTTCCTAAGTTGCTAAGGTTTCCTTTTTAAATGTATCTAAGTCAAGATTTCTAAAATTGTGCTTACATTATTTGAATGGGGTGCTAATGATTCTTTCAAAAAAGTCAGCCCTTTGTGACCTTACTGGTCTCTCCATACTGAATGTTGACCTGTGAAATGTAAGGGACTGTACTTCAGATGAAGCATCGGCCTTTGTCAAAAGCTGTCATTTTAGTTTCTGACAGTCATGTGCATGAGCATAAGAGTTCAGTCAATCCCTGGTTAAATGGCTGGAGAGAATTGCTCAGTTTCCAACCAGTTTTCTGTAGCTGTTTACATTTTGAAAACCACCAGATAGACCTCCACATCATCTACCTTCATTAGTTTCTTTAGAGGACCACTGTCATTTGACATGCCCAGCAAGGTGTACAGGTTTACTATCATTCTGTTGACTAACAGGCAGTCAAGTCCACCTCTGTAATTCCTACATCCCGAATGTCAGAATGTTGAATACCAGCATTTCTGACTGTCCAACCTTGCCCCCTTCTGGACCCATGGTAGGTTAGGTTTAAACAAGCTTATTTACAAGGAATACATGAAATACTTATCTCCTTGGCATAAGGTAGGGAATAAAAGAAACAGTAAAATCAGCATTTCAGCCCTCACAGATCATAAAGTGCTACATCCCACACTGATCCAGAACAAAACAGTATTTGTAGAAGCTCAGCCTGTTTTTCCAAGTAGGCAGATATTTCAAACAACTTTACACAACTTCAGTCAGCATGCATGATAACAGCCTTTATGCCTTCCTGGTTTAAGAGATATCCTTCAAGATTCTTCTTCAGGGGACACATTCCAACTACCTTAATCACTTCCTAAAGATTTCCCTTGCCATCTTCTCTCAACTCAGGAATCAGGAGTATGATCTTACCAGGAGTGGTATTCATGTAGCTGCCACAGGCAGCGGAGTTGCATTAACGTCCTGCTTCTTCCTGCTTCCCATGTACTTTCTGCTAACGGGTAACCCTACCTTTACTACAATGGCATGTGTCAATATTATTTCAGTGAATTCCATTACTACAAATGCAACTCACTGAAACCAAGTTAAATAATGGTGGAGTTTTCACTTTTCTTCACTGTTATGCAACCACAGAGTAGCTATATGTAAGAATGAAGGGTATGTAGATGCTCCAGCAGGTGTGTGTGTTTGTGTGTGTGTGTGGGGGGGTTGTTCCTGCAAATAAAAATGCTGCAAAGTTTATTGAAAGTGTTTTCAGTGAACTGACTTCAGAACATCAACACTGACTGAAATACTAGTTACTCTGTTAACATGAAGGTTCCTACAGCATTGTGTTTCTATGGCTGATCCATGATACATAGAAAGTTGGTATTTTTTTCCACTGTACAGGAAGGAATAATGTGTTGGAGAGTGAGGGGGTTATTCTGAAAGGGAAGGACAGAGATGGGGTGGGATGACAGCCAGACAATTATAGGGACTAACTACTCCATGGATCTTGGAAAGTACTTTATCACAGGGAGGTTCATGGACCCATGGCATGGACATCTGGAATGAGTGGCAGAGAAGGAATCAACTAAAATATTCAAGAGGGCATGGGACAGGTAGAAAAAAAATAATGGGGAAGGTAGGTCTGGAAGGCAAACCGAATGCTAAATTCACTTAAAGAGTATACTAGACAGGCTTATTGTAGCCGCCTGAATTAAGTAACTGTAATGTCATGTAATGTAAAAATATAAGACAATACAACAGAGGAAGAGAGGTGCAGTGATGCAGAGGTTAGCGTTGTCTCCTTACAGCAAGAGGTTCTGTGCTTTGATTCTCAGCTGTGGTGCCTTTTGTGTGGAGTCTGCATGCCCTCCCTATATTTGCATGGGTTTCCTCCCGGTGCTCTGGATTCCTCCCATGTTCCAAAGACATGCGTCTGGAGCATTTTTCCTTGGGCTTATGCTGAAAATGGGCTTTGTCAAAGTCAGACTTTCCTAGTAAACAAATGTTAAATAAATAAATAAAGTGGATGGAAAGTCAAGAGATTATGGGAACAGGAAAAGTACAAGTTGATAGAACAGGAGATGTTACACTATGAGAAAGGAGAAAAACATAAAAGGTTACAAAAACAAAAATTTGTGATGGTTAAATGAACAAAAAAGTGTTATACAATGAATTTGCTACTTTTTTATTTTTAGTATTAGGGTCTCACAGATCTGGTTGTTAGCTCCCCCACTGATGCATTTCAGATATCAAGTTTCAAACAGAACCATACCAGTTGCTGGCTTACAGAGTAGCTGGGTGGGAAGAGGGCACCTTTTAGTAACATGTAAAAAAAAAAACAAAATATATTAGCAGTTCCAGAAGCCTTTCTGAAAATTCAACATGTTTTTTTCTGGTAAGCAATCATGATTTTCAGTGCTTTCATTTTGGCTTCTTCAAATGGTACAAAACATGGCATTTTATTCAGTAACTGGTCTTATCGTCAATGTATTAAGTGATGAAATTATCTCCCTGGAGTGACCTGATCATCACAAACATGGGGACACAATGCTCCACACGAGAGTATACCCATGGTGAGATCAGACCCAGACCATAAATTAATCTCACCACATCTCCCCCCCCCCACCCCAGCTCAAAGACCACAAGAAAGAATTCTCAAAAGGCATCTCTGATCAGTACTAGCAAAAAAACGATCACTCATAAAATCATCCAAGGAGAAAAATACAAAAAGACACTAAAAGACAATCACAGGCCCTTTTTAGTTATGTTAGAACCTGGGTGGAAACTCCAGATATGCTCAGAGTTTAGTCAAAATGACAGAAAAATACACCCACAGACATTGCCAACATACTGGCAGACAGGTTCAGTGCAAATCCCCCAAAAGGAGAAATGTATCCCAGCCCAGCAGAGCCTCCCCTCCTCTCAGATGCCCAGGTGAGAGCTGGTGAGAGCTGCCCAAAACAACAGCATCAGCATCCCAGGGGACCAGACGGTGTCCCAGGTTGGCTGCAAGAGCAAGAGGAACTAAGAAAAACCAAACCCGCACATTAATGCATTATTAATATTTACCTAGCAGGATCGTGCAAACATGCAGCAACAGTGGTTGGAACTCATAAACAAGACATTGGGGACCTACAGAAACTGGATCCTACCCAATTCGGCTTTGTCAGCAGATCCTGCCCTTTTTTTGGTCAACTTTTTTTTTTTAACAGTCACTAAGGCCATTGATGAGAGGCAGTTAACCCATATGTTATAAGATGGGTTGCAAACTGGCTCAAGGACAGAACCCACACAAGGTCAGAATTGCTCTGGATGTCGGTCATCTCCAGTCAGTCTGTGGTTGTCCCACCCCTTGGTCCTGGGACCCCCTCTGTTTCTTGTTTATTTTTTTTATTTTGCAAAGTGCAGGGATAGGAATTGACAAAGACAAAGTTCGCAAAAAAATTGAACTCATAATTGATACTCAGTGGTAATAAGCATCCTTCAGAAGGCCTCATAGGAAAAGAAAGGAAATGGCAGAATGGATAACTTAAACTAAATGCCAAAAAAATGTACCAAAAAAATAAACAGAAAAACCCCCCATTAAAATGAAGAAGTAATCAGGGACCCCCAAGTTGACAGTACCTCTATATTACCTTTACTATCATGAGCAAAGGATTCACATCTAGATCAAAAGAGGTCATTGTGCCCCCTATCAGTCTCCCACATATGTCAATTGCTACTTGGCACCCCAGAACTCCAGCCACTCTGGGGCAGAGCCCCTCACTGACTCTCTTCAGAAGAACCTGAAGAAGAGTGGAGAGATCAGATCGTTTATCCCGGGGGGGGTCAGTGTCACACTACTAATAGACAGACAGTAAGTAAAAGCCCTAAAATGGGCAGTGAATTTTTCTCATTTTCAAAGGTGGCGCCACACACACACACACTCTGGCTAGCCTTATAAACGCCCTAGGGCAGATAGCCTAGTATAAACCTATGAACCTTTGAACCTATGAACTAGATATGATCATTAGAACTAGATAGGCTACAGAATATGTCTCTTGACTTTGGAAGATGCACACAAGTCAAGTTGCTGTCTACCATTGTTCCTAGATAATTAATGATGGTGTTAGTTTTTATGATTTGACCATTTCATTCATAATCATGATTTGTATCTCTTTTTGTCATAGAGGTGAGGTCATTACAGCTGTACCAGATGCATAGTTTTTTTCTGATCATCTTATAGAACTTTTGCATCTTTTACTAAAGAAAAACATTACACAGGTTTTAATCATCAGCATACCCACTTATCTAGAATCTGAGAGTATTCAAAAAAGTGGGTCCAGTGTAGATCTGTGTGGAACTTTACTTGTACTCCCTGCTGGAATAGACAGAAAACTCGCCACCTTGAATTGTGGCCTTATCCATTAAATAATGTAGGGGTTGATATTTAATTTGTCAGTTATTCCCTGATATGGACTGCCTTGGCAAGGCCAATGTAAGAAGAAAAATTTCAGCCTCCATCAAGTGATGTTGTCACCCCTTCAAAGAATGCTACAAGATTCAAAAGGCAAGACCTCTCCTTAACAAATCCACACTGTTTCCTATCTTACATAACTAGGTTGTTTTAGTGCTTGCCTTTATAAACTGGTACCACCAGAGTCTGTAACCATAAGTCATGAGTGTGTTTCCATCCTATCATTTTGCTTAACATGATTAATAGTGTTAGGTTGCGTTTGCTTGATTTTGTGTGTTTTTTGGTCCCATGGAGCTTGAGTTTTTAATTTACTTATGTTAGCAGCTATCATGTATGCAGCTATACAAGGAATGTTTCCCCCTCGTCTATCTACCTCTGTTATTCCTTTCTTCAAATCACATTACAACTGCACAATGTTTTTCTGCAACTACATGTCTATGCCCTGTGAAGTGATCATGTTGTTATTAAATTGAAAAAAAAAATTATGTTCACCATTTACCTTTTCCATGTGTTGATGTAATTAGAAAATATTGTGTTATTGGTTTTAGCCTTTGAGACCAAACTGAAGTCAAATAAAGAAGATCTGAAAAGAAATGTAAGATGTTTTGATACTTTACTTAACATTGACTTGCTTCTTCAAATACAATAATTTTTGAAAACTAAGTTGTTACCCCCTTTAAATTCTTTATTTTGCATATTTTACTCATTCTGTCATTGCAGCAACTAAGACTCAATTAGAAAAAGGAAGAAGGGTGACCAAGTAACCAAGTGGATTATTAAGAGTCAAGGAAGATTGTGAACTCATTAAATTTGCTTTAAACATTATCAATCAATCTATCTATCTATCTATCTATCTATCTATCTATCTATCTATCTATCTATCTATCTATCTATCTATTTTATGTACAAAAAAATTCAGATGTTGAATCTAAATTATATAAAAGAAAACAGCAAGACTATAAAAGAGAGCGAGAGAGAGAGAGAGAGATGGTAACAAGCAGAGAATAGACACTGAAACAATCCATAAAGTCTATCTACAACTGTATGAAAATTTTAGCCATCAGAAAGTAGTACATGTAAGTAAACTCTTCTGAAATCTGCAAATTAAGTAACATACTAAACAAATGTTTATATTCACTGCTCAAATTAGGGACCACAGCTGATTCCACAGGACTAGGTTTAAATAATTAAATCATAGTCTTCCTGATGTCTCCAACTTGGTCAGTGGAATAGCAGTCCCTCCACTGATGACCTGACATGTATAACTGGGACATAGGATCTTAGTATCTCCTTTAGCTTAAGAAGGACTCAGATTATGAAATTCGTGGTAGGTAAGGGTGAAGATTTTATAGACAGATGTAGCAATGACTGGATATCAGTGAAAATACAAACTAAAGCTATAAAACTGGTTCAAGAGGTACCAGTCAAAAATGCAGCAGTGAAATTTTGAGTCAGCTTCATTAGTACCAAATCACCATCCAGAAACCTAAGATGAAGAGTATTACAATTACAATAATTCAAATGAGAAATTAATAGCATATTTACCAGTGTAGCCAGATCGGAAGATGGTATAAAATGTCTGAAATGGGTGATATTCTTTAGACAGAAGTAGAATGTCTTGGTGACAAATAACACTTGATCCCTCCTCAAAGTTTGTAATTAAGAATCACATTCAGATCACAGAAGAAATGTAATCCAAAGAATTTTCCTTGTATATTATCATCAGCAAAAGTAGAGAAAGATGTGAAGGATAAATGGACAATAAGTTTCACTCTTTGTCAGGCTGCACTTAAGGTAGTTCTGCCTCAGTCAGTGAGCAATTAAACCCAGACAGTCCTGAAGAATGGTAATGTCTAGGATTCTGAAAAGTCATGCTCTAAGCCAATCTGGAATCTTCAATGTAATTTAAGGGGCAATGTAGCAAACAGTATTCATGTTTGATATGTAAAGGAATAGTCATACTGACAAGGCAGATGTTATGCAATGAACAATGCAGTATATGTTGGCTTTGCTTACATTATGGTTTTATATACACATACACAAGTGAGAATTCCAAAGCTATTGTATTCTAAACATATTACATTAATAAAAGGGGCAATGTAACAAGCAGTGCTCATATGTGCTATGGACAGGAATTATAACATTGACAAAACAAATTTTAATCAAATTTATTAAAACAAACTTTAATCAAATTTATTAATGTATGGTTATACAAGACAATTATAAAAATAGGCCCTGGGATCCAGCAAACTTCAGTGCAGGAATAGCTTATTCCTGCATGGAAGGGACCATTCCCATGTAGCACGGCAGTGCACCATGCATATGTATGAAGGCATGCTGCCATGCTTTAAAACGGACACGGTTCTGTGTGCGAATGCAGGGGAGTGTCTGAGAGCAGTGCTCTCACAATACACACTCCCCCTGCACTCCAGAATTGCCATTTAGCAATTCAAAATGAGAGAGGATACCTCTCAACCCCATAGAGCACAAACACTGGCCAAAACTAAAAATGTTGGGGGGACAAATAGAGACACATTTTAAATATAGCTCTTACAAACAGAAAGTTGATAGAATAACAGGTTTTGCATTAGCATGAATTTTCAAAAGATGTGCAGACTTAAACTCAACTGTTTGTCATATACACATCCACAAATTCACGCTAATGCCAAACCTGTTATCCCATTAAAATGAAACAAAATTAAACCACACATATTTTAATATTTTTTTTTGGTCTGCAAGAAAGTTTAAGCATAGCTGAGTGGGTGTGCGCTTCACACACCTGTGCTTGGCATAGCTTAAATATCTGAAAGAGTTAAATAAGAAAATATCAGCTAAGCAAGTAATCCGAAATAATGTAGTGGTTAGAACTGCAGGTTTTTATGCTGGCATTTACGGTTTGAGCCCCCATAAAGTATTTTCACTTTTATATGTGAAAGAAGTTGTAAAAGTCATATGTTGTAATAAATGAGATAGTAAATAATATTTATCACCCAGGGTAGTGTAGCAAAACCAAAAATAAGGTGTCAGTCCAGAAAAGACATGAAACTCCCATATAAACACAAGTGGCCCATACAGTATAGTAACACAATAATAAATCTAATGAAAACACATACGGAGATGCCAGGGAAGGTAAACAAAATTATAATATGTCAGGAAGGATGAATCAATCCTATGCAGCTGATAGTCTATAAAATAAAACTTAAGCAATTCTAAGCACTGCACAGCTATACTTACTGGGTGTAAGCATTGCTTTAATATGAATGCTAAGCAATTAGTAGCCCATCTAAGCAGATTTGCCCATTGGTAAGCAGTGCTGAACTTGCCACTTTAAGCACTGCCAACCTTAGCTAAGCAGATTTGCCCATAGCTTAGCTTAGCTCAGCATATTCAAAACCATCCGATCATGACAAAGTGCAGGAAATCAGCTGTATTTAAACCTCGCAGGTGGGAATACAGCTCATAACCAGTAGTAGCTCCCCACTGTAAGCAGTATGGCTGGTGTTGGAGAGAGTATGTGCTTTTGGGCACAGCGCTGAGGCATACAGGAGTCCAAGGTCATAGCAGGACTCCTTGTTAAAAACCATAACATGAGACTGCTGCAGGACCAGTACCAGGGCTCCCAATACAAAACAGAGGCCTGGGAAAGTCTCGCTCGTGATCTCACCAGTACCACTGGCATCCCACTGACTGGAGAGTAGGTTTGGCACCACTATGCTCACTTGAAGCAGAGGAAGAGGGAGCTCTTGGACCAGTGAGCATGGCAGAGGGGTGATATCCCAGGCATGTGTAAGTATTCATATCAATAACTGTGTATGTGATGGATAGGTATGCATAAATGTTTCTCTATCTTCTTTACAGCTCCAGATGAGTGGGCTGAGAGCCAGGAAGCCCATGTAAGCAGGTTGCAAAGGCTGCATCGCGAGGCTGATGAATAACAATCTAGCTTGTAGTATTCATACCAAATAAATATAAAGGAGTAGAATGTCACCTGGCAGTATTAGAAATGGGTATGGTTTGTACTGAATAAACCAGACAATATTACAGTAATAGTCTCATATAGGTTATATATAAATAAAACTGTAACTGCCTGTCAATAAAATTCACAACCCTGGACTGGTTGTGTTTACTCTGCTATTGTATGAATTGAAATGTGTACAGGTTATGCACAGCAACAATAGCTCTGAAAAATGTTAAACAATCAAGTCTCACCTGACAAGGTTATTGCCTCTGTAAGACACAAGATTAACTGATATGAATTGTTTCATGCACCAAGATCTGATATCTGAATAGTAATGTTGTGTTAATCACTGTTTTCCACACTGTGCTAAGTCAAATAGGAATGTATGCATAAGAATGCTGTAATTACAAGGTTAGATATTGTACAACCAAGAGAGAATGAGAGAATGAGACAGAAAACATTAAAGGAAGCAACAGCAGTTTTTCAATATATATTTCTGATGAAACACAAACTTGTATTTTTAGCAGAAACAGCCACAGTTCGAATCCCGGGAGTGGTAGTAAGCTGTATGCGTAATTTCAACTAGGATTTTGTGAATATGTGTAGAAACAGTTAGTTAGTGATAACATAAATTACCTTCACAGGTCTACCAGGTAAGAGAAGGTATAAAGTAGTTATAAGAATGCTGTAGTTATACTGTGTCCAACACCCATGGTCCAACCCCAAGGCTGCAAATGACAGCAAGATAAGTACATACACTAAGGGGTCTCCCCCAAGAAATGTTCAAAAGTGTCATTCTGTCACAGGTACTGGTCCCTGCTGCTAACAACCAGGGTGACCAATAGAAATCAAGGCAGAGTATGGCAGTAGCACACACACACACACACACACACACACACACACACACACACACACACACACACACACACACACACACACACACACACACACACACACACACACACACACACACACACACACACACACACACACACACACACACACACACACACATACACACACACTCACACACTCACACAGTATGAGTGCACATATGTAACCCTGACTATGTGAATATGGGTAGAAACAGTCCAGTAGTGTTAACAAAAATCAAAAATTCCCTCCACAGATCTTCCTGGTAAGAGCAGGTATAAAGTAGCTATAAGAAGGCTGTAATTATACACTGTGTACAAAAATACCACTGCCCTACCCAAGGCCATAGGTTGTTGTAATAATACCTGTAGAGTAATGGTTAGAGCAATGATCATTAAAGCTGTAATCACTGCAATAATTTACATTTGTTAATTGACATCTCTCTCTCACCTCACCTTGTCTTCACCAATAATCTAAACACATAAATGAATGGGTATGTTTTCCACCAAACCTACCATTGGGACATGTTTCCTATTGTTCTACAAATGTTGAATTGTATTCCAATTAATGTTTCCTGTTCAAATACTATCATTGGTGGCCTGTTGCTATCAATGTTACTTGCATGCCAGTGTAATGCCCACTGTTGTTCCATATATTCATGTGTTCTGGTTGCCATGCAAATGTTCCAGATCTGTTGTTTTGGGTTAATGGGAATACTTATACATGCTGTTATAATTAGTCCTGGAATGTATTTACCATTACTAACCAACATGTTCTAAAGCTGCAACACCATAGCATGTCTGGGAAGGATGATCCTAGCGGATCTGCCACTCCTGCCTCATCTGGCCATGCCACCAGGCCCCAGCACATCCGAGACCCACCCCAGGACCTCCTTGTCCACTGGTCCTGCACCACCTTTGGATGGAACTTCCTCAGGGAATGGGGCTCACCCCCCCGGGCATGGGCACAGACAGGATCCTGTCACCTGAAGCCAGGTCTGGGGTCTGGTATGTAGCAAGCCCTGCAGAATACTGGGAGGTCTGCTACACCAGCTTGAGGGCCATGTGGTGCATTTATAGGGTCAGCCTGCCCCTCCTGCTCAGTTCCCAGCACAGCCACCTTTGGGGCCATGTAGGTGTAGTGGTGACTGCCCATGGTTGGGGACCTCAGTCCCACTGTATCCATTTGGGGGCTCATGGGCATCTGATTCCCAACCACCCTCCACATCCAAGGTTTTTACCCCCCATGTGTATTATACCAGCCCTGTCTGACATCTTATCTGCCTTGTCTGTCTTCCTACCCAACTTACCTCCCCAAATATACATACTATCCTTCCCAACATCTCACTCTCACCTTAAAAAAAAGGCACCTGTCCCCAAAAAAAAATTACGTTCCATACATGGCTGTCCACTTTGCACACATGTCCACTGGACACATGTAATCTGGTCCAATTGGCTTGACAACACATTACTGTTGTCCTCACCTCTTATTCAGGGGATTGAGTGTCCAAATTCACCTCCAAATTCTGTAGAAATTCACAGCTGTTGCTGTAGAAGAAATAGACAGCTATGGACCTTTCCTACACCCATCCTGCACATCCCTAGTTACCTTTCATACTGTACTTTCCTCTGCATGCTCATTTTTTCACCACTTTCCTATCACCCCTTTTTTTTGCTTTTAAAGAAATTAGCATGAAGGTAAGCGGGAATAAGCAGCGCTAAGTGAAGATAAATCTGATTAACCCTAGCTTGGCATCACTTAGCATCATGCAAACCCATGCAAACCCACTGACAACTGCTTAAAAGTGCCTTAATCACTCTGTATCCATCAGACCTTGTTCGGCCCAGCAAAAAAAATTCAGCTCTGCCAAGTCTCAAACCCAGGATGCTGTGCTCTACAATCACAGCAACATATCACTACATCATCTAAGCTGTGAGAATTTGTAATACATTAACTAGTCAATCAACTACCCCTCCATCAACTTGGAAAACTATTCATGCACCAATACAGTGGCCCAATGATTCCTGGAATTCATCAATTCCAATGCCTTGGACCAGGCCATTCTTACCCTCACTAGAGGAAGCAACATCCTTGACCTGGTTATTACTAACATGGGCAACCAATGCTCTACACCAATAGTCATTTCTTCCCTGGTTAGATCCAACCACAAACTAATATTCATGGAAATCCACATCTCACCCACACTCCCCACAAAGGTAACTACCAAACAACTTCTCCAAAGCTGACTTTGGGCTCTTAAAAACAGTGGTGACTAACTTCACGGCACCCATGTCAGTGTAAAATAGATGCATGACTGCCGAATCATACACCAATGCACTGTACAAACATATATGTAAATGTGTGGAACTAGCCATACCCAACAGAACCAAGAAACACTCCTCCAAAAAAGGAAGTCAATCTGGTGGTCTCCTGCCATTAATAAACTCTACAATAGAAGGAAAAAACTGTTGCAGAAAAAGGTGAAGTCTCAAGACTGGAAAAACTCCCTTATTAGCCTCAACAAAAGGTTGAGATCCCTCAGCAAAACCTCTAAAGCCAGCTATGAAGGCAGAATTGCAGCAGACACTAAAACAACAACAAAGCCTTCTATAGTTATATCAAGAATCTCCATGGCAATACCCAGGTTTGCTCCGAGTTACTGCACAATGGTATCTCCTATACTGAGCCAACGGATATTGCCAACATACTGGCTGACAGATTCAGTGCCAACTTTACCCCTCTCTCCCCCCCGTAAAGGACCAATCACAATACCAGAGGAATGCCAGACACCCAACATTACTGCATTACAGGTTAATGCTGCATTGTCTAAGGCCAAGAATACAGCTTCCATGGGACCAATCAATATCCTTGGATGTGTTCTACATGAACTACAAAGTGAACTGGCACCACATCTGTGTGCCCTGTTCAATCACAGCCTCACCTCAGGCATTGACCCTACTGAATGGTGCACTGCTACAGTCATCCCTCTCCATAAAGGAGAGGGAGCAACTATAGACCCTGGGAATTATTGCCCCATTAGCCTGACAAGCCTGATATGTAAGTCTATGGAGTGCATCATCATGGACCTAATTAACAAGGATATAGGGAATCTCCAAACTCTAGATCCCTCTCAGTTTGGTTTTGTGAAAGGTAGATCATGCCTGCTCAACCTGGTTGACTTCTTTGAGTCAGTCACCAGAGCTATGGATGAGGGCAAGGCAATTCATACAGCCTACCTTGATCTGGCCAAGGCCTTTGATACCATTCCCCACTCAGGAACAAAACAGGAAACTCACAAACCAATGAAAAATTTGAAAGGCAAATCAAAACACGATGAGAGAAGGCTGGTAAAACCACAAATTTAATTTTCCAATGAAAGTTAGCGCTTTCGGCAAGTTAAATAACTCACCTTCTTCAGACAAAAACCTTCCAAAATTAGCCACTCAGGAATTATTGATAAACTCACCAAACTAGGCATCGACCCCTATATCACTAGGTGGGTTGCAAATTGGTTCACAGATAGAACCCACAGTGTGAAAGTAGCAGACTCCAAGTCAGACTGCCAACCAGTCACGAGTGGAGTCCCACAAGGGATCAGTCCTAGGTCTTCTCCTGTTTGACATCTACTTCTCAGAAGTCCAGACCAACACTGAGGGACTCTGGCTGACCAAGTTTGCAGATGACTGCAAACTGGGAGCCATTATTAAGTCCCCAAGTGATGCAGACATCCTACAGAAAGGCCTCATTGAGACCAACAACTGGTGTCAAAACCATGGCCTTAAGCTTAATGCCGAAAAATGCATCATCATCCCCTTTGGCAAAAACTCAGTTCCCACTAATTACCACATCGATGGGAGCCCACTGAACACTGAAGGCATTATAAGAGATCTGGGGACACAGGTTGACAGCAACCTCTCCTTCGACCACCATATTGCTACTGTGGTCTGAAAGACCTTCTGTGTGGCACATCTCATTACCATGGGTTTTACATCCAGGAAGAAAGAGGTCATCATCTCTCTCTCTACTCTTCCCTCATTAGGCCAATCATCTAATATAATGCCTCATTTGGCATGTACCTCACACATGCAACAGCTGGAAAGGCCACAAAAGTACCTCATGAAGTGGATCCTAGGCCTTAAGCACATGTCCTACATGGACAGACTCAAATAACTCCAGCTTTTCTCTGTCTCATATCCTCTACTAAGAGGCGATCTCTGCTTGACTAACAAAGCCATGTCTGACCCAGCTCTGTTAGAAATTCTACATCTAAAGAAATCCCAATCCCTCTGCACCACATGCTTCAGAGACCTCAATATCATTATCACAATCGACAGAACATGCTGGAGGGACAGGTTCATAACCCAATCCCTCTGCACCACACGCTTCAGAGACTTCAATATCATTATCACAATCGACAGAACATGCTGGAGGGACAGGTTCATAACCCAGAGACTCTGGAATAGACTTCCCATACATGTCAAGCAGAGCACCTGGCCCTTTTCAAGAGATATCTTGATGAGTGGATGGGAAACAGAAAGTTCACCCCGGGAATCACTCCAGTGGCTCTACTTGATAGAGGAATCAGGAACTAACATCGGGCGGCACAATGCCAGAGCACTTTTATGGGCTAGGCTTGTAAAGGGTCCAGAGCCATTAGGCTAGTACACACCTATGAACATATCATGCATTCTGGTCATTTAACATTAATGAAAAAGACATCAGTCCCAAGTCTCAAGCCCATGACCCTACACACTACAATCAGAGGAATACACCACTACACTATCTGAGCCGTCAGTGTTAGTGATACTTTTTCAAACATATCATGTAATAGAGGCATACAACATGAGTGAGAAGGCTCTGTGGAATCATTCATGTGTTTTATATATATATATATATATATATATATATATATATATATATATATATACACATATACATAACTATATATATATCTATGTGTCTGTTGAAACATATATATGCAAAAGTAAATATATATATATATATATATATATATATATATATATATAAAGGAAGGAATATATATATATATATATATATATATATATACGCACACACACACACACACACACACACACACACACATATATATATATATATATATATATATATATATATATATACATATATATAGTTTCACTTAATAATCTCGAAATACTAAAATTAGTGTCTCAATACTATAAAGCAGAAAACTCAAAAAACTGACAACCCACAACTGCGAAATTCAAATTCACGATCATACACATACGCATACCACCACACAAACAAGCACACATACACCTACCTAAATACACTACAACAAACAAAACAGCATATACAAACACAACATAACAAACAAACACACCTACCCTACCTATAAGCTGGGGGGCAAGCCCCCTGCACCCCCGCTACTTATATATACTAACTCCAAAGTTACACTAAACACACAAACACATAAAACCCATGACTACACACACTCACACATACTAAAATCCCTACCCAATACCCTTACGAAACACCACTTACCTGAATCCCCAGCTAAATCCACAAACTGCACTGCACATCACAAACACTCCAACACAACCATGGATTTGACATTTCTGCATTCGATATTATGCAGTTTCATGTAACTGCACTTTCGGCTTCATAGCTTTGAGATACTAAAATTCAGTATTAAAGTGAAACCATATATATATATATATATATATATATATATATATATATACATATATACATATGTATGTATATAACATGCAGTGCAGTCATACCTCAAAACCATCCCCCTCAACCTAGCAGTACAAGAAACCTGTACAAAGGCTGTAAAATGGCGGGGGTGGGCACATATAGAGACATATTTCAAATATTGCTCTTAGAAATTACGTCATTTGCTACAGCAACAGGGTGTGCTTCAGCAGACAATTACTGAAGGACACGAGGATGGAAACTGAAATGTTATGTCATTATTTACTGACATAAATCCTTGGATCATCACATTGATTTACCAGACAAATACAAATAAATTGTGGAACAGAACAAAAGTATGGGCCAAACATTTGGACATTCTGTGAAAAGTCTGGCAGTGGAGAGGTATGCTCAGAACCTATTAGTGCAATGCATCTGGACCAAGCCTGACAAAGTGGGGGGACAAAGGCATGAAATTAGGGACATATCCAAAATACATGAGTAGATAAGCTGAGAAAGTTGATGTAATAACACTATATGTCCTAACATATATTGACTGAAATACCACAATTCCAGGACCCAATTGCCTCTAATTATTTAGTGACCTCAATCCCCACATCATCCCACTGATGTGTCAGGAATACACAACAGTTATGGGGACCAGACCAAAGATATCAGCCAGTCAACTGGACATCCTATGAATATCTGGACATAACGCATTAGGGAAACTACACTGAGCTACTAAGCAATGTCCAAACTACAATCAGACTGACATAACACTACCCAAATGCAGCTCTGGGGCTGCACACATGCATTTGCAAATATAACAGGCACTACAGGGATGTAACACTAGTGGAAAACAGACACTGGTGTGAAAATGTAAACCCAGAACTAGTTGCACCACAGTCACAGGGACATACCAATAAGCAAACTGAACACTACAGTATAATGACTGTGTGAGCAACAATATCCCATTTGCCACTCACACATTACCGCTACATATACTGCTCCAAGTCACAGTGTCGTGGGAATCTTGAGATGTTCCAGGCCATGTCACGGTCTGCCTGTGCAAACATATACAGATGACAGGAAACAGAAACAGGAGCAGCATGCACAGTCAGATAGAAAGGGCCCATGACACTCACATGTACCCCTCTCCATACACAGCCCAAATAACATGTACACACTACATTGCAGCACAACCCTGATGGTTTACCAATGGCCAGACATACACAGACTTCTCAGCTGTACAGTTTCCCACAGAATGTATAGACACAGGACTCATATCTATGGCCATTTCCTAGTTACATATCTGGTGGTCTATGACATCACTGGGATGGTAGCAAGAATGAAGCCAATAAATAATGATACTACATACCTCTGAATCACTTAGTGCATGACATCTGGACAAAGTCTGACATTGGGGGACAGAGGCCCAAACACAGAGGTATATTAGACATATTGCTGTTATAAATTTAGACAGTTGCTGGTGTTACAGGGTTTGTGGTAACATATCTTTTCTGAGGGATATGAAGTCAGTAACACCAATGGATGTTAGCATTTACTGACTGCATTCCCCAGAGTATCCTACTGATTAGCCAAGGACAGCTGTCTGGGGAACAGACCAAACATATGAGCCACACATCTGGACAGTGTCTAGCCCTCTGGACAGTGTAGAGGTATGACTGCAGTCATGTAACAGAATGGAAATCCCCTGACAGCTGCCAAACATGTCACCCAGCACCTTGTGAAGCACAGTAAGACCAACACGACACTCCCCCACATCAGGTCTGGGCAATTACCCATGTATATTCAAATATAGCATGCACCACAGGGATGGAACTTTAGTGAAAAGCAGATAGTGGTGCAAAAATGTCCACCCAAAAACACTTGCACCACAGTCACAGCAACATACCAGTACCCAAAATGACCTCTAGAGTAGAATGACTGCCTGAACAAACATATCCTGATTGCCAGTCACATACTACACCGACATATACTGGCCAAAATCACAGTGTACTGGGAATCCTGAGGTGTTAAAGGACATTTCATAGTCTGCCCCTAGAAGCATACAGACCTGATAGACCAGCAGCAGATGTAGCAGCATGTACAGTCAGATATAGGATGTATGGCATTCACATTTGCTACTCTCTCTACCCAGCCCAACAAACATCTACACACAACACTGCTACACAATCTTAGCAGTCTGTTCACAATGGACAGCCATACATAACTGTCATATGTACAGATTTCCACAGAATTTCCAGGGTGTGGAACCATATTCCTGGCCACAGCCACATACCACGGCCAGGAATCTGCTAGGTCACTGGGATGATAACTGGAGTGTAGTCGGTAATTAATGCTATAACATACCTCTGCACCTCATAGTGCAGGACAGCTGGACAACGCATGATGTACTTGGGGACAGGGGGCCTGAAAGTGGGACATATCAGACATAATGATGTTACAAACTGAAAGAGTAGCTGGTGTTACATGTGTTGCTGTAACATAACATCCTTGAAGGATATGATGTCTGGTACACCAATGGATGTCAACAGTTAGTGACTACAATCCTCACATCATCCCACCAACCCCCCAAAAAAGATTTAGTTCAAGGAACAGGCCAAACATAATAGGCAAACCTCTTTCCAGCCTGTGGACAACATGCTAGTTGACAGGTATGTCAGAGGCATATCACTGTCAGATGTCAAGTCTCTCAGTAAGTGCATGTTCATATGAACCCTGTCAATCTAGTAACCCTCCATGTGTATAACAACACTAATGACATACAATCTGTACCCAATTCTGGAGCTTTGTCCCCCATGTTGTTGGGCTGTCTCCACATCTTCTGTCCTGTGAGGTATTCCCACCTACTATCTGTGAAGCTGTAGCCTCCACACCTACATAATGTCCCCCACACAACAACGCAAAGGAACAAGGCCCACATGAAGGATGTCCCATATATTGGAACTAGCAGCAGTGTCCAGGCCCACACCACAATACTATGTGGGCACCTACATAGCTGTATGGCCTCAGCAATACCTGATAGGACAACATCAACCCCCTCAAGGTAGGCTGAATGCCTGTGGTGGAAAGCAGCAATACACAACTACCATCATAGGTGGAAATAATCGCAGGACAGGCCAAGAAGGAACAGGTGCCTCACTGGAAGCCATGTCACCTTGTTTTGCACAAGCAAAAAAGGTCACAACTGATGTACCCTAAGGCTGTCTTTGAGTGCAAACTGGATACATCCACCAAGACCAATCACTAGGCCTTCCAGACATGTGTCTGAAATTCCAGAGGCAACACACATATCTGCTCTGTAGTGATGGTCAAAAACATCATATACACATATGCCATAGATATAGGCAACTGGCTGCAGACAGATAAAGTGTAAACATCACCCCCCTGTCCCCCCATAGGTACGCATGTTCATGTAGAGCACCTGCCCCCCACCCCTCATGATCAGGAAGCAGGTATGTAATGCCCTCTCAAAGGCAACACATAGAAGTCTCCATAGACCTGATACCATTCCTGGCTGCATCCTATGTGAACACAGGAATGGGCTCTCTGACCCATTCTGCAGTGTAATCAACCACAGCCTGAGCACTGGTGTTATCCTATCTGCACAGAGGACAGACAGAAAGTTGATAGAAAACATGTTATGCATTAGCATGAATGTTCTGAAGGATACAAGTCTGAAATGGAAATGTATGCCATTATGTCATGACAGCAGTCTTCAATGACATTGCTGAAAACTTCAATACTCTCTATATAATATAATAATATAATATTAATATCTAATAGGAGATAAATAAAAATACACAGCTGAAATCCCCAAACCAAGATAGAGTAGTGATCAGAGTCCCAGCTTTGCATGCAGGCATACACTGTTTGGGTACTACAACATGCAATCCAATTTTACATGGGAAAGCAGTGTTAAAACTACTATTTTCATACTAAAATATGTGGTAAGTTACTTTTATCACCCAGGGTAGTGTAACTAGTGTAAAATGAAAGTGTGACTGCATATAACATATGAAACCACCCATGTATACAAATGGCCCACATAGTATAGTTACACCCCTTGCTACTGTAATGAAAGCACATAGAGCCATGTCATGTAATGGAAATCATATGCACTTACTAAATGAAGTCATTAGTGTGATATTTTAGAAGAATGAACTGTGAGAAACGGTTAACAATGCTCAGGTATGCTTATCAGGTTTAAGCATTGCTCAAACGTGAATGCTAAGCAGCAGGTAGCTCAGCTAAGCAGATTTGTATACAGGTAAACATCGCTAAGTGAAACCTACAATGTTTAAGTGCTGAATAGTTTAACCATATGTTGGCATTGCTTAGCGTCACACAACCCTCCACAAACCTGCTTACAATTGCTTGAAACTGCCTTAATCACTCTGGTGGCATCAGCCTCTGTTCTTCCCAGCAATAAAATAAACAGCCCTTGCAGGTCTGGAATCCAGGACACTGTGCACCATATTCACACCAATTTACCACTAAGCCATCTGAGCTGTAGGATTTTCTGCTGTTTTTCAAACATATCAATAGGACAGAAACATTGTGGAATCACTAATGATTGGTATTTACAAATATACATATAATAAAACATATACATATATAGATAGATATATGTGTATGGACATGCATATATATGTATAACAATATATAGATATATTACCAATAAAAACTGAGATGTGTGTGTGTGTATATATATATATATATATATATATATATATATATATATATATATGGGGATACAGAAATATGTGCAAGGGAACATATGACAAAAAACAAAACAAATATACATATATATATATATTCATGTTTCCATAACATGCAGCACTGTCATACCTCAGAACACCTTAGTACAAGGGATTTGGACCAAGCCAAACAAAGTGGGGGGGGCAAGGGTTTGGAGATAGGGACACATTGGAACTGATTGTGTAAATAAACTGACGATGTTGCTGCAGTAGCACTGTTTGTTCTAACATATGTTGAATGCAATATCAGATGTCTGAGAAATCAATTGCCTGTCATTATGTAGTGAGTCCATTCCACACATCATCCCACTGAATTGTCAGAATTACACACCTGTCATGGGGCCAGACCAAATATATGAGCCAGGCAACTTTACATGCCATGAACACCTGGAGACTTGAGAGCTATGAGTGCAGCTATGTAACATTAAGGTAACTACACTAAGCTGACAAGCATGTCACCAAGCACCATCCAAAATACAGTCAGGACAACACTACACTACCCCAAAGCAGCTCTGGGGAATTACACATGCATTACCTCATACAGCACTTATTACAGGGATGTAACTGTAAAAAGATACCTGTGTGAAAGTGCATACTCACACCCAATTGCACCACAGTGCAAGCCTACCAAACACTATAGTATAACAACTGTGTGGACAGATATATCTTGAATGACAGTCACACAATACCCCTACATATACTGACCCAGGTCACAGTGTAGGTGGACTTGTGTGGTGGTATGGAACATGACTCAGAATGCCCATACAAACATGTACTGCTGACAGACCACCAATAACTGGAGCAGTATGCACAGTTGGATACAAAAGGACGCATGCCACTTACATCTGCCCACCCACCCTACACAGGCCAACTAATAAGTAAACAGTACACTGCTACAAATTCTTGCTAGGCCATATACAATGACCAGACATATACACTGACCTCCTGACTGTACAGAGTTCCACAGGTTGTCCAGCCTTTGCCCTTATATGTATTGACCCTACCCAGAACATGGGTGGGATTCCACATCACTGGGATGATATCAGGAATGACAGCACTAAATAATGATAGACCATACCTATCTATCTCATAGTGCATGACATATGGACAAAACATGGCACAATAGGGGAGCGGCCCAGAAACAGGGGCATATGTACAATAGTGCTGTTATAAACTGCAAGAGTAATTTACAATGAGTTGTATGGCAGTGTAGTAACACATCAAGTGTATCATAGCCGAGGTACAGCTGTACACAATTACCAGGTCTGTATAACAGTTATTGCATGTGCCACAGAGTTTATAGGGCTGAAGGATATATACAAGTAAGTGTATGGTAGTAGACATCAGCAGCTCTTGTAAAGTGGATAATAGGAAGCGTATTGGGTGTAACATACCTCAGATTGTTGAAATCCACACCCCCAGAGGATATTGTGTCAACCAAACACACACAGAGAATACTGTACCGTAGTGTTATGCAGTTACCACAAGCACCAGGGAGCCTATAGGGTGAAGAGTGTCACAAGGTACCTTTAAAGTGTATAACATCACCAGCCCTTGCAAAGCATGGCAATGGGGGGTGTAGTAGGTGAGAAGGGTGTCAAAGTACTTTCACCTACAACTTTACATGCTCACAAACACTTTTATACATAGTCATGCACACACACATTTGCCAGTACTGAGATTCATAGGTTCATGTGTTTATAGGTGTGCACCAGGCTAATGGTCATTGAGCCATTACAAGCCTAGCCCATGGGAGTAGCCTAGCATCATGCCACCTGACATTTGTCCAGAGTGTGTCTATCGACTATTGCCACTTGAATGATCCCCATGATGACAGTTAAATTCCCCATCCACTCATCCTCTTATAATGACTTCTGGGTCAAGTGGACTACCAGTGAAATGGTAATTAATGGAAACCACCTTGATCCCAGAGGGGATGGTGAAACATTTCTTGCCATTGAGCCTAAGGCCAATGTTCAGACAACAGTCATAAATCTCAGTGGGGAGTGTATGAAGGATGCCAACATAATTTGGGGATGTAAATGTAGCAACCACCTTGCAGTTGTCTGCAAACATTGTTAGTCAGAGTCCCTTTGTGTTGGGCTGGATGTCAGAGGCATGCATACCATACATGGAGGGAACCAGGACCAAACCCTGTGGTACTCCACTCATGACTGGTCAGCAGTTTGACATGGAGTCCACTGCCTTCACACTGTGGGTTCCATCCATGAGCCAGTTTCAATCCACTTAGTGACATAGAGGCTGATGCCTAGCTGAGTGTGCTTGTCTATGATTCCTATGTGGGGAATGGTATCAAAGGATTAGAAGCCTCACCTATCTTGCTTTTGATACCATACTGTTACATAGTTATTTCACATAGCACATAACTTATAGGGCTGCAGAGTGCCTACAGCTACCTCTACAGTGGTTGACAACAGTGGACCCTGTACAATGGACATTGGGACATGTACTGGGTGGACCACATTAAAAGATTGCAAAACTCACCCAATGGACATGGTTTACAACCAAACACACACACAACACTGTTCTCATACACACATATTTGCCAGGACTGAGATTCAACCCCCTACTTATCTAGTTATTGCTACTACAGTGTTAGTCATTTATCACATGCGCCACAGAGCTTATAGGATGAAGTGTATCCCAAGTTACTTCTAAGGTAAGGGACATTGGCAGCCCTTGTAAAGTATGGCAATTGGAGATGAGCTGGTTGTGGACAGCCACAAAATACTGTAACCTACAGATATACACACATACAAACACAGTTACACTCACACACACATTTGCTAGGACTAAGATTAGAACCCCTACCTAACTAGTTTGTTACACTGCAGTAGTACACAGTTATTGCAAGTATCAGAGAGCTTATAGGGCTGACACCTACCCAAAGGTATCTGTAAAGGTGACTGACATCAGCAGGACTGCTAAAGTAGGGCAATGGGAAGGGTACTAGGTGTGAATAGCCTCAAAATCATTAACCTACAAACACACATACACTTTTACATTTGCCAGGACTAAGATTATAACCCTTACCTAACTAGTTTGTTGCACTGTTGTAGTATGCAGATATCACAAGTGCCACAGACCTTCTACGGCTGATGGCTGCTCATAGGTCTCTGTAAAAGAGACTGACATCAGCAGGACTGCTAAAGTTGGGTGATGTGAAGTTTACAGGGTAGTACGCAACTCAAAATGGTACAACACACACAGGATATGATTCTAATACACAAACACACACACACTTACTTGCCAGTATTGAGATTAAAACCCCTGCCTATCTAGTGTTTTATAGTATAGTGCCACACAGATATCACACTTGCTATGGGGATTACTGGGCTGACAACTGGCCAAAGGGAATGACATCAGCAGGACTGATAAAGTAGGAGACTGGGAAGTGTCGTGGTTGGGAATGGCCTAAAACTGTTTCACCTACAAACAGACACACACACACACACACACACACACACACACACACACACACACACACACACACACACACACACACACACACAGTTAGAATCCCTACCTATCTAGCTATTTGTACTAGAGTGTTGCACAGTTATCACACATGCTACAGAGCTTATAGTGGTGATAGGTGTCCAATGGTACTTCTAAGGTGAATGACAGCAGCATATCTTGTGAAGTAGGGCAATGTGAAGTGTACTGAGTGGTAACAGTCTCCTAATACTTAGACCTACGGACACATACACACAAATACACACACACACACACACACACACACACACACACACACACACACACACACACACACACACACACACACACACACACACACATATCACCTTTTATGCTGGCATGTGCAACTGTTTACAACTGGTATGTCACTGTCCACAGCAGGACATCACTGTATGCCATTCAAGGTATCTGTTTGTGTGACTCACTCTGTCTGTGTCCCCCTGTGTCTCTCTCTATCACTGTCTGTCTCTCACTTCCCCACATCTATGTGTGTGTATGCTTGACATATGTTATCTGTTGTCCATATATATATATATATATATATATATATATATATATATATGTGTGTGTGTGTGTGTGTGTGTGTGTGTGTCTCATGCAACAGATGCAGATATATCACATATGGGCCACCTACAGCTAGATGAGGGTAATCCTGTCTGATGTGTGTGTGGGGACAGTTGAGGTATACACAGCTGTCTGTATGCACATACATATATACACAATACAGTCATATATTCTGATGTGGGTTCCAACATGTCTGGTGATTATCTAAGTGTAGGAGCATGTCCAGTGTAACCTTCTATAGTTAGAGTGGGACTCCATTCCAGAGATAGGTGTACTCCAGTCCAGGGTTTTGTGTGCTACAGCCATACCTCTCAGGAGTACACAGGACTTTTTTAGAGTACTGGGTTTGTTTAGCAGACATTTTCTGACATATCTGTAGTCTGACACTGCAATGTATTGTGTCATTACCTAGTGCCAAATATCCTCAGATCCGCATTTCATTTCACACTGAACTAATTGGAGGAAGTTGGAAGAAGGGCTCTGAGCTAACTAATCTGTGATATATAACATTAAGTATCCTGTTTTTTGCTTACGTGTGAGTTATTTATAGCACTTATATTTTACTCACTGTGTGTGAGGTATTAACTAGAATTTTCTACAATTGTAAGCATCTGGTTGGGTTTGTTTGTTCTGATTTCCTGCCAGGAGTGCATCATATAACTTGTTTGCATTTAAAAGCATTCTCTAGAGTCTCTTTGATCCTTTATCTGTTTAAAAATTTTTGTAGCTTTTTTCTACCTAAGTAGTGCTGGTAGTGTAGCATTGCCCATATTCAGGCTTGTGGTTTGGGCCTAGTTGTTTGTTAGTAGAGGCTGTGTGTCTGAGCACATGTCCCAGGCCATCATAGCTTAGCCAAAGCCAGTATAGCATTTCAGTGAGAGTGAATTGTTTGTGGTCATTGGCTGACTGGGGTTTTCTGGACTACGCCTTGGAGTAAGCACCTCATTGGTTCTTTCAAGTTTTTTTAAAGTTGTTTCAGGTTTCAGCTTTGTTACTTAAGAAGTTAACTTGTGAGTGTTTCTGCCATTTCGCACTGAACTTATTGGAGGATGTCAGAGGAAGGGCTCTGAGCTAACTAATTTGTGATATATAACATTAAGTATCCTGTTTTTTGCTTATTTCTGAGTTATTTATAGCACTTTTATTTTACTCACTGTATGTGAGGTATTAACTAGAATTTTCTACAATTGTAAGCATCTGGTTGTGTTTGTTTGTTCTGATTTTTGTTTCCCACCCTACCTCTTTATTGGTATCCTGTTTTTATACTTGGTGGCTTTGCATTTGCCCACACATACTGTAAATTTGATCTAGGACACTCCTCCCAGTCTAGTGTCATTACCTCATTCTACCTATTCCAGGGAGAACATTTGAGAAGGCCAACCCAGTTAGTTTCTGCTCCTCCTTTCCCTTTTCCACTTTACAGAAAAAAAAAAAAAAATATATATATATATATATATATATATATATATATATATATATATATATATATATATATTCTAAGCTTGTTTCCTGCCTTTCCTGTAAGTCATCTAGTCCAGATACAGATTTGCTGTATCCAGGACTATTTTGTAAGCTTCTGAGCCTCCAAGCCTTTCTGTGTTGGAGGGAAGCCTTCTAGCTTAGTTTTGTTTCTTAGAACTAGCGAGTTTTCTAGTTTCAACACTCAAATCTGTTTCTTTGAGCTCAGCACTTGTTCAGAACTTATTGTAAGCACTAAATAAGCTACAAATTACTACGGCACTCAACTTTCCTCACTTGTCTATAGGAAATCAGTTTTTAGTACTTAATAAATAAGCGCCTATCCAGGCATGTCTAAGGCTCAACTCCCGGTGCTTTCTCCTGTCTACCAGATGAATCTGGGCATCTTGGGACAATGCAGCAATTGCCTCATGTACACAGACAACCCTCTCCTCCTACCACCCAACACTACAACCTGTGAGAGATGCACTTTTATAGCCAAACTGGAAGCAAAGCTGTCTTCACCCAAGACTGGACTAGACAGTCAAGAGGAGAAGGTAAACACTTACACCACACCATACTCATCACATAGTCCCTCAAAACCTACACCACCAAAACACAGACATAGAAACACAAAACACACACCTACATTTTCAGAGGCTCTCAAAAAAAATCTACCCAAGCAACAGGGACCTCCAAAGCAGAAACGCAAGCAACCTCCACCCCTCAACACAACCCGAATGGCACATAGCCCACAAACTCAGTGTGCCACTCGACCACAGCCCATAAGGCATAACAACATCCCCAACACTCTAGGCATAGGTGACTCTATAAAATAATGGCTCTGATGCACAAATGAATAATCCACAAAGCTTTATTCCAAACAAAAGTGAAGCACTTTTCCTCTACCCTGTCAATTTGGTAGACTTCATCAGACAAATCAACTGTGCCAGACCAAGAGAGTTAAATACATTTTTTAAAATAAGATTGACAAGACAACCAGCCTATGACAATTACAATACACAAAAGTCAGATTAACAACAAAGCTTACTGGCCAAAGTAGTTTCAGGATGCTCCTCACTCTAAATACCCTACCTATTTAATTATACTATACATATAAAATTCAAAATATGTAAAAATAGTCATAAAATGTATCTATTGACACTTTCCAAATACTTAAAAACTAATCAGTATAATTTAACGCAAAAGACTTTTCAGTTTTAAAATACATGACAGTGAAGTGATATAATTCAAACCTGGATCTGTGTACAAATTTAATCTTAACTGCCATATTAATTCACACTTTTCTAATATAAGTTGGTAGGAGCCTCCTTCTAAAACTGAGGTGACTTGATCTATTATCCAAAACAAAAAACTGTGGGTGGTGTTTTCATTACAATGCCTAGCCAGTGCATTTAAACTGTTTTTCTTTCAAATATTGTATACATCTTCGTATATCCTATCTCTCAGCCTCCTGTCAGTTTTCCCTACGTAAAATGCAAGGTATAGCTGGCAGGAGGCCGGGTACACCACTGCTTTGGAATTACAGTTAAACCTACCACTCGTCTGATATTTCATTTTGCCCACACTGAAATTTGATCCTGTTGAAATGAATTTACAGTAGTTACATAATTCACATTTGTAAGTACCCATTATTCTGTGTGAGATAGTTACTTCTGCCTCCACAAAATTCTTTAAATTTCTACCTCTTTTAAAAATTAAAGTTGGGCACTTTCCCAACTTCTCAATTAATCCCTTCTCAAAATACAGTAGGTTCCAATTTCTGTCCAGGATCCATCTCAAATCACTTGCTTCTAAATTATACACTGTAATAAAGCTCCTTTTGAATTCCTTACATGCACCAGTAGCCATAGGGCATGGTTCAACTTCCCCCAACTCTACATTCATACACATCGATGGTTCATTAACAGGGCTCGAGTGTGCAACACTCACTCTCTGTTCACCATTGAGGATAGGTCGATAAAAACTTGTACTTCTTTTAGTTTGTACCTCACTTATTAGTTCAAGTACTAAATATTCAGGATAACCACGGATGATGAACATGTTTTTTAAAATCTCACATTCATCCAAAAAGCTGACCATATCAGTTGTCATTCTTGCCGCTCTAACTAATTCGCATTTGAGCACAGATCTTTTTTGATGTGGGGGATGGCAACTAGTGTAATGTAACATAGTGTTCAAATAAGTGCTCTTATGGTGAATTCTAGCTACATACCGATTCTCACATTCTTCTTTCCTTAAATCCACATCTAAATAGGCGATTACCTTTTCATGAACTGAAAAAGTGAAACTCAAAAATGGTGTACTATCATTCAAGTGCTGTACGAACTCTTTAGCATAATCCACAGAACCTTTGAACATAATAAAAACATTGTCCAAATATCTGGTATATAGCTTTACCTTCTCCATCAACCTGTTGTTACAAAAAATTGTCTGGTGTTCCCACTGAGCCATTACTAGATTAGCATAGCTCCCTCCACACGGTGACCCCATGGCTACTCCCACTACTTGTTTGTAAATATTGTTGTTGAACATTACATAGTTATTTTTTAAAGTAATGTCCATTAACTCTTGAAATAATCTAATCTCCTTTTGCTCAGCACCATGATGTAACAACCTTTCAACAACCCAGTCAATCTCAATTTCATGTGGTATAGAGAAATACAGGTCAACAACACAACTGTTAAAAACAACACATCTGGATGAAAACCAAAATTCTCAATAGAAACTAAAAAGGCCCAAGAATCTTTACAAATTTGTTCTTCCATCACTACATACTTTTTCAAGAGGGAATCAACAAATGTAGCACATGCATATGTAATGGATGATTTCATGTTGACCAAAGCTCTCATTGGGGGGTTTTTGTGGACTTTGGGTTGACCAAACAATGAGGGAATACTGGGATTCAAGTTTGATAAGTAATTAAAAATTAATTAAAAACTTTCAAATCAACCATACCTTCAATAAACAGGTCATTGATGAAAGAATTAATCTGTTTGTAAGCTACATTCATTTCATTAATACTAGATATTTCATATGTTCCAGCATTTAAAACAGATTCAATTCTGGTATTATAATCACTTTTGTCAATAATCACCAGTCCTCCTCCTTTGTCTGGTTTCATTACTCGGAAAGGTAAGGACTTCAATACATTCAAAGCTTAAATCTCTTTGTTAGACAAATTTCTTTTCTGCCCTTTACAGTTTCTGTGTACATTTCTTATGTCAAATTCACACATGTGCTCAAATAATGTTAATAATGGATGCATAGGTGGGTTGTAGGTACTTGCTACTCTCATTTGATCGGTTAGCTGACCATCCCCACCGAACAGTAGGGCAAGATTTAACTTGTGCGTGTAGAGTTTTAGGTCTACCAGGGTTTCTGCCAACTGGACAAAGGAGGAGAACTGGTGATGCCCTGCGTTTTGTGTAGGGAAAACTGACAGGAGGCTGAGAGATAGGATATATGAACATGTATACAATATTAGAAAGAAAAACAGTTTAAATGCACTGGCTAGGCATTGTAATGAAAACCCCACCCACAGTTTTTTGTTTAGGGAAATAGATCAAGTCACCCCAGTTTTAAAAGGAGGCCTCTACCAACTTCTATTAGAAATGTGTGAATTAATATGGCAGTTAAGATTAAATTCGTACACAGATCCAGGTTTGAATGATATCACTTCACTGTCATGTATTATCTTTATAACCAACTACATTTGAATGGGCTGGTTACCTTTTCTCTTTTCTCCTTCTCACATCAAAATGTTTTGCAGATCTTTGCTTCCAACACATGACTGTAGGAATACATTGTGTTTTTTTTAGCTGTCAGTATTATTTTTTTTAGCTTTGTTGCACTTAACTTGCTAGGGTGGAGGGGGGGTGTACATTTGGCTGCCTTCACTTCCTCTCAGAAACTTTTCAGAAATGTTTCAGCTCACTGTAACCATTAGTAAATCTGCACGTCGACTGCCTTTCTTCTATCTGTTTTCTTTTTTTTTTCAAATGAGTAAAACAACATGAAGCATTACAACAATGCAGATTGCTTTTCTCCTAGCTGTCTTAAAGTACTATTTCCCTCATTATCACTACACTTTTAAGAAGGGAATGTGTATGCCTGAGTGTCTTTACTTTCTTTCTGTAACTTTTCAAAAATGTTTTGCAGATCATTAGATCATTGTGACCATTATGTCAGACTACAGAGACACAGACACATGCACACATACAGACACACTCACAAATGTATTTCTTATATTTTTGCCTTTATTTTTCCTAACCTTTGTGACCTATTGTACTTGTAAAATGGTGGTGGAGATCCCTTGCTGCTTTCCATTCCTCAGTGGAACTTTTCAAAAATGATTTTCAGATTATTCTGCCCTGTATGGTATTCTTAACACCGAAACAAACACACACACACACACACACACACACACACACACACACACACACACACACACACACACACACACACACACACACACACACACACACACACACACACACATTTTCTTCCAGCTGGTTTTTCTTCAGAACATAAATGCAGAAATGTGACTGTGGACACTGGGATACCACTGGCTGCCTTACTGAGGTTAAATTCATAACTGTTTTTAAAAAAAAACTGTCCAGTATTAAACAGAAACACACTCTTTCTTCTGGAACTCTGCCTTATCAACAGCATGGGAGTGTTGCAGTATAACAACGATAATTATTTTAATTACATTTGGCTTAAATAAAAGTAAGTTAACTAAATAAATACTTTCTAAAATCACATATTAAGCAACTCCTCAATTTCAGCATCTGCTTTACACAGAAAAAAAGTTTTCTTTACTGTCTCTTGTATAGTTTTATGTCAACAGAGGGAGAGCCTGGGGATATGATATATTAAAGTTGTCTTCCCCCTCATTTGTATTATATTTAATTATGTCACTAATGTGGGTATCAGTCATCTAACAAAACCTTTGTTAGATAATCAATCCCCTTTGTCTAGCTTGCAGCTGTACATCCTAATATCTCTACTATACAGAGCCCTACGTTGAGTGGAAATGTGGGAAGGGTTGCTTCCTCTTTTATAATGAAGCATTGGGTGGCTCAGGCTGCTAGCTGGAATAACAACACTTACCCTAGCTACAACAGCAGCCAGTAGGTTCCCCTCATCTATCATTCCATCTGGGTTTAATTTTCTAATCTTTTGGGTTTCTAATATCGTGATGGAAAAGGACTCCATTCCTACTCAAAGCATGATTAATGTTCACAGAATTAGAATTTGTTTCAATCTTTGATGTGAGCCAAAAGTGCTCTTCGCAGCACCTGCAATGTGCCCAGGACTAACGCCATCTGCAATTCATATGGAGTTACCTGTATAGGTAGCATATCTAAATAAGACTGCAAATTCTTTTTTATAAGACAAATTGCTCCTATTACTATTGGAACTGTCTGGGTATCCTTCCATAGTTCCCTCATTTCTGCCTGCAAATCCTGGTATTTTATAACTTTGTGTCTCAGGTATAGCAATTTCAGTTATCAATGCTACATGTGGCTTCTTTCCATGGACTACTACATCTGCTTTTCTTGCATCTATTTTTTGAACTGTTGGCAACGGGTGATTCAATGTGATATAAGCTTCATCATTTTCTATAATGCTTTGTGGCTCATATTTCAAATGCTTCTCAGCTACTTCAGTATTGTAATGTCTGCACAATACCTAATGCAACAGTCTTGCCAGATCATTATACCTTTCAGTATATAGTTACTCTGCCATTAGTGTATGATACCCAGCAACAAGATGTGCAACTGTTTCCAGTTCTGTTTTACAGAAAATACATTTGTCTATTTCTTCCACATGCTCAACGGACTTTGTAAACCAATGTGTATTTAGTTCACTATCTTGGGCCACTAATATTAAACTTTCACCTTTTGATTTAAATGTAGCTCTCCTTAACCATTCCTGCATCAGATCCTGATTGACATGAGGATGCTCCAGGAGTTTTCTGTACTTAAAACTATATGTATGCTTTTTCCACATTTCTTGCTTTCTAATCTAATCCTCCTTATATTCTCTCTTTTCTTTTTTTGGCACATTCAATTGCTGCCTGATTTTTGACTACTTCTGGTTTGCTTTCCATTCCTACGACACTGATATGCTTCTGATAAATTAAGTAGGGAAGTCTTCTTAGATTTGTCCTCTTCATGTCTCAAAACCTTTGCTATGTTTGGATCTGGTGAAGTCAGCAGATATGCATAGAGTCCTACAACTGCAGCTCTCTACATGTAATCAGTTTTAAGGAGGCCCATACCTTCTCCAGAACAAGGAATTGATGTACACTGATTTTTATATATCATTTGATGTGTGAACCATTTTTCTTGTTTTTCTGTCCATCTGATCAAATACTTTTTAAGGTCAGTCAGTTATCACTGTTGAAGTGATACCCCGACTCCATGTGCAAAAATGGGAAAAGGGTTTTTGGATGGATGGATGGATGGTTTATGGCTTGAACTTTGTCCCTTGATGTCAGAGCTATTTCCAGTGTTAATTTTAGTCTTCTAAAATATTACTTACTGAGCTTTGTTCACATTTGTTCATGTGTTATCGTTGATCCTTCATTTCTCAAATATTTATACACTTCCTACTGCTCAAGTACTTTTATATCACATTCTTATCCCACACTGATATTTTCTTGGTACTGCAGGTTTCTTGCTTTAAATGTTGCTTTTGCACATTTATCAAGACCAATTGGCATTCTTATGTCAACTGAGAAAGTTTTGATTGCTTCCAGTTGTGCTTTCAGCCCTTCATCTGATGGACTGTACCTTTTTAAATCATTTACAAAAGGATGATGTCTTTACTTTTTGTTGCTGACTGGGAGTCAAATTGTAATCATGACGTAATCTGTTAAGTAGACACCTTAATGGGTTAAGGACAAGACAAAACAACAGAGGTAATAGTCACCCTGGAATATCCCCCTTTGAATTTTAATCCCTGGAATAATAATTTATCTTTAACTCTTTATCATGGCTTAACTAAAAATTGGTTTGTCACTTTTTCATGGTCGCTGTAATGCAATTGATGAATGTAGGGTATATCTTATACACCTATAAGCATTCTTGTATCCATGAGTGTGGGATCTTATCAAATGCTTTTATGTAATCTATCCATGCTATAATTCAATTCTTCTTCTTTTTACAATTTTCCATTATGACTATATTTAACAACAAACAATCATTTGTTCCATATGACTTTCTTGTGCTACTCTTTTGTTTTATTGCCTTGGTTCAGTTTTCTTCTAAATGACTATAAACTCTGTCAGCATCAGTTCCAGTATATAGTTTGCACATTATTGGAATGCAAGTAATTGGTCTATAGTTTTTAGGATAGTTTGCAGGTTAACTCTTAAGGAGGAGTATCATTGGTGTCTGTTTGAGGGTTCTTACTCAGGCTAAATCTTCATGTAAAGATGTTAATACCTTTAACCAGAAGTTAGGTACTGCATCTGGGCCTGGGGTTTTCCATTTAGGAGCTTTTCTTAATTTTGTTTCAATTCATCTGGCCACTTCCTTCAACTCATTTCATATCCTGTACATTTGAACTTCTTACTCTTTCTTTTTCTATTTATTCAGCATCTTTGTTATGCTCCACAGGATATTCATAGATAATTCTAAAATATGTGTCTATCTCTTCTTTTTTTGCTGGTGTTTCTATTCCTTTTGCTATGTTTCACAGTTCTGTATAAAACTTTTTTGAGTCATCAGTGAATTGCTTATTTTGTACATTTCCTTTATTTTTATCTGCAGACCATCTTAGGTTTTTTCTGCCTATGCTGATATCTTTAGTTTATTATTTGCAATAGTGTACACTAGATCCTTGTCTGTTCTAATATTGCGAGTTGCTTTTATCATGCCTGTCTTTCTAAGCATTTTTGTTAATATGTTCCCTCTTCTATACTCTTCTAACAGTGACACTTCTTCTTTGCTTTATAGGTTTCTCTATTCCATAGTTCCATGGTGGCATTTGATTTCTTCCCTTCGTTTCCCTTACTGCCCTGTATTTATATGGTAAGACTTTATCTGTTATTAATTTATCTACAGAGTAATATATTCTATTTACTTCTGTCATAGCACATGAATTTCTGTTAAAAGTCTTGATTACTGTGTTCATTTTATCAGACTTTTAAAATTTTGGCTCTTACTGACTTTCTGTAATCTATTTCTTTTTTTGATCTTAATATGCCTATCCATCAATATTAAATGAAGCAACTCTTCCCTTAGATCATTTGCTTGTAAACTGAGGCCACATTCATTGTTCTCTGTTTCTTGCAGGAACTCTACAGAAAGTTCCAGAACATCTTCCTGTCACATATTCTCTTCAACTGCATCCTGCATCATCCATTACTCTTTCATATGGGAACTGACCGGCGTATCACTCCATGGCATTAACTGCGTCAGAGTTGCCACTGTTTCCTGCTATGTCCATTGCTGTGCAACTTCAGCTGAACTTCTACACTGGTTTTCAGCTGAAGACACCAGAGTATCTTCATGTGGCAGATAATCAAATGCTTCCCATTCCATTTGTTTCTCCTTAATTTGGGTACTCATTTTTCCATCATACTGCGACATTACCAGAACTGGATTTTCTGTACTAAATCCTTATTTTGCAAGTAATCCATAACTTCAGTTTTTATTTCTTTAATTTCTCCATTAGTAATCCTTTTTTCTACTTTAATCCTTTGTTTTCTTATTTTTGTATTGTAAATTTTACCATATCTGGATGCATTTGCCTATATTTCTCTTCAAATATCTTTGGTGCTGCTTTTTTTGTACTGATTAGTTTTGCTTTCTCCTTTGCATAAATATTGCACCTTATTAAATCTCTTTTTCTTTCCCATGTGCATATTTCTTCTTCAGATGCCTCCCTCTCCACTTGTTTCTCCTTGCTATGGGGACTCATTGTTCCATCATGCTAAATCTTTCACTTTGTAGGTATTCCATAACTTCAGTTTCTATTTGTTTAATGTTTGTTTTCTGCTCATCTTTTGTGATCTTAATTTTCTGTATTGTGAAATATTTCATATCTGGGTGCTTTTGCCTGGATTTCTCTTCAAATATCATTGGATCTGCTTTTTTGTATTGATTAGTTTGTCTTTCTCCTTATCAGATCTCTCTTTCTTTCCCATGTCTATGTTTCTTTTTTATACATTTCAAAAATCTCTTGTTTTTTTCTCACTTCCTCAATTGCTTCTATTTCCAAACAGCCCAGAGTTTCTTGGTCTATATAATGTTTTTCATGAATCTGCTGTATTAATGAACACAAATTTGCATTTGAAGATTTTGACAGCTTTTCTTGTGCAAGTAGTTTTCTTTCTTCTAATTTCTCTCTTAATCTTTTTGAATATCTTCTATCCCGAAATTCTGGGTCTTCTTGCATAATAGTACTAATACATCATTTCTTTCTTATCCTCAATAGTCCACTCTCACATTTTATGGCTCTTTTTTGTGGACTACTACTTCCTTCTGCAACAGAGGGGTCATCCATATGGAGCCTGGCCTAACCACATTGTAGGAATGTTTCCATGTCTTGAAGATTCTACACTATCCTTTTTTCTAGTCCTGGCACAAGTATGCCTGCCAGGATTGGGCACTTTTTTATTCTGGGAATTGTACACCCAGCTGTCTTTTATTTTTTAACATACTTTTGTTTATGATATATGCCATATAAAATAAAGTCTATATATAAGTGCTGTCTTGGCGAGATTTTGTAAAAACAGGATCCACCTCATGATGGTACTCATCAAGATATGAGGATGAATTCAGTTCCAGCAATACTACTTTTCTTTGCTTGCTGATTTTATCATCTCTCCATTTGGATCCCAAATTAGGGGTGTGAGAACATTACTGGATGAGTTCTCTGACTTTCTTGTTGAGCCTATGCTGTGCCACTAAAATTCATTTTATTGGTCACTTCAGCATATGGGATAAGAATGAGTTAGTACTTCCTATTAAGGAGTTCCACCACACTATGAAGGGATTGTGGTTTGTTCAACTAATTGAGACTTCATACCATTTATTACAGCATGCACTTTTAGTTTGATATTCCTGCTGGATTTGATAATTGTAGACATGGAGATTATGACAGTCTCTTGGTCTGATCATTTCCTGGTCCACATTCCTCTGTAATTCCTTTGTCCACTGATCTTGAAATGGTGGATTGTTGTGATCTTTTTAGATATATACCTCATTTGCTTTCCTTATTAGTCCTTCACTCCTTTCAGAGGACAATGCTGGTGATCCAGATGCGATGGTCCATGATTACAGTAAGTCACTGACTGTCGTGCTGGATTTAATTTCCTCATGCCATGTATGTTCTATTCTACTCAGGCCATGTGAGCCATGGTTTAACTTTGAGCTCCTCTCCTCCTTTTGATGGAAAGGATGAAGTTTGGAATAAAATTGGAACGTATGTGAGCCCCTGGACTGACTGGCATGATCTGGGGAACAGGATTCTCTTTACCAGATAGAGATCTGTCATAACAAGGCAGCATTCCTGTGTAGTAAAATGTGTACAGTGGCTAATTGTCTAGTGCTGTTTCAGGTGGGTGAGAGTCTGTAAGGCCAGGACTGGCTTTCCACTCAAAAGCCTTTTACATCAGATCAGTCTCAGCTGGCTGATCAATGTTATACTGAAGAGTGACAGCACTAGATCTGCATGTTCTTCTCCATACTCCATGGGATGGAAACTTGTCAAGTATAAAAGAAGGTCGAATTCTTCGATAGTATTTAGTGCTCCTGCTTTCAATGAGCTGATGGCTGAGATATTAAATATGAATCTTACTCTTACTATCTGTGGACCCGATCCCTGTGCTTCCCGGCTATGTACTACTTGTCTGGACATACTAGGATCAATTATTCATCAATTCTGGAATCCTCTCTGACATTTACAAAAGATGGCATTGGCTCTTACAATTCTTAAGAAACTATCTTTGCATCCCAATTCTTTATATAGTTACTGCTTAGGTTCATAGATTTATAGGTGTTTACTAGGCTAACAATCACAAGGGCCTTTTTATGCCTAGCCATGCATCCCAAAGCTCTGACAAGTTTTGGTAACCTTGATAAGTGTAAGCAGGAGCCTGGGAGATGAACCATTTACAGGTTGCCTGTGCCCATTACAAACATAAGTGCCAAGCCAGGGATGAATTTCCTGTTCCCCATCCAATTATCCAAGTTACACTTGAATTGGGTTAAGGAGAAACTCTGCTTCACATGGATATGGAGCCTGTTCCAGAGGCAGGGGTAGTTTCTTTGATACATACCTGTCTCTCCAGCAGGTCCTATTTATATCATAGGCAAGGTTAAGTCTTTAGAATGAGTAATTCTGGTGCTGTTTGTTTAGCAGATATGCAGGAGGTCCATCAGAGTGGGGTCTGACAATGCACTGTATGCTGGACATAGATTCAACAGCCTGTAGGAAACAAAATATAGGGATAGGGCATTGAGGTAGTCTGCATAGGACATTTTACTTACACAGTCCATTCTTTTAGTGAGGAACCACTGTGGGTGTTTCAGTTGTTGGCTATACCTGGATAGGTCTATACCAAAGGGAGCACTGTACTCAGTGATAGGTCTGATGAATGCCAAATACAGTGGAACAATGACTTCCTTGGACCTAGATGCCACACCTTTGTTTATAAGTTGTTCAGCATAGAATGATTTCCTCACTACTGTAGACACGTGATGGTCAAAGGCTAGATTGCTGTTTATGTGTGTCCCTAAGTCCATGACTACTGGGTCAGCTCTAAGGGGTGTGTTGTCAATATGATAGTTAAAAGGGGTGGATGACATCCTGAAAGATACTATTAAGCATTTCTTGGCATTTAGTTTTACTGCATGGCTCTAACACCAGGTGTTTGTGTCAACCCTTCCTGGAGAACATTTGTGTCGGTGTGGGATTCAATGACAGCTCCTAATCTACAATCATTTAAAAAATTTAGTCAGCCAGAGAGCATTAACATTGAGCTTGATTTCAGAGAAGTAAATGACAATAAAGGAGTGGTCCAAGGACCAATCCCTGAGGGACTGGCCTCTTTATAGGGGTGGACTCCCCAATTCTAACTTTCTGGGTCCAGTCTCTGAGCCAGTTGGCTAGTCACCAGGTGACATACAGGTTTGTACCTATCCTCTTGAGTTTGACAACAATGCCTGAATGAGGTATTGTGTCAAATGCCTTGGACAGGTAAGGAAAGCAGTGTGAACCATTTTGCCCTCATCCTTTGCTTTGGTGATTTCCCTCAAAGAAGTCCACCAGGTTGAGTAGGCATGACCTACCTTTGATGAAACCAAACTGGGTTGGGTCCAGTGTCTGGACATTTACTATATTATTATTGATCATTTTCATGATATTTTTTTCATGGCTTTGCATATAAGGCTAGTGAGATTTATGGGTCTGTAGTGTCCAGGGTCTGTATATGGTCCACCTATATGCAGAGTGATGACTGTTACTGTTCTCCATTCATTAGGCATGAAGCCTGTCTGGAGGCTACAGTTAAATGGCAATTCCAGAAGACCTAAGAGGTCATGTTTCATGCTGTTTAGAAGGCATCCTGGGATATTGTTTGGGCCCATTGATGCAGTCACCTTGGCCATGGAGAGAGCATTAAGGACCTGTTCCTTAGTGATAGCAAGGGGAGTTATATTTGATGGTATTTCTTGAGTGAAAGTTGAGGTTGAGAGAGGGGCAAACTTAGAGCTGAATTTGTCATCCAGTAGGTTTTTTTATATCTTCTGGCTCAGTGTAGGTGGCTGCATTTCAAATGAGCTCTACATACAATTGTGTATCGCCTTTGAGGTTGTGGACAAAGCTAAAGAATGTCTTGTGGTTGTCCTTGGCCTGGGAGGCCAAATTTACCTCAAATTTGGTTTTGGTAGACTTTATTTGTCCACTGAGATGTTTGTTTAGTTTGATGAAAGTGCTTTTATCCTGCTGGGTGCTGCACCATTTAATTTTTGCTATGATTTTCTTCCTTCTGCTATACAGCATGTTGGTTTGTTATTCCACCAGGGTGGCTTGTTTTTTGAGTTAGTTCTGTACTTCTTCCTAATGGCTACGGCTACCTCTATGTAACTATTAACATGCTTTCATAGGCTTTATGTGAACAGTTCTGCATAGGCAACAGTGTTCTCAGGGTTTATGGGGGTTTAACATTTTTGCCAGGTTATCACTTAATAGCAGGAAGTTAGCCTTAGAGTAGTTCCTGAATATTCCAGGGTTAGCTGGGGGGTCCAGGTTTTATTTTTATTTAAAAGGAGAGTATTTTGTGGTCTGACACATTACACTAGGGAGTGTGCAGCACTCTTCCATATTAGTGAGGACCAGATCCAGTATGGTTGGACCCCTGGTTGGTGTCTTGACAATCTGTTCCAGGGAGTTTGTGTTTACAAACTCTAGGAATCTCTCTGCCTGTACATTTGGTGTCTTATAGGATTCCCAGTTAATAGTGGGGTAATTAAAGTTCCTATGAATATGGTATTGGGTTGGATGGTGAGTGTTTCTAATAAGTTTAAATACATAGTATGTATTTCCTGGGTCATAGAGGGCGACCTATAACTTGAAAGGAAGTGGTATTGGATTTTGCCTATGGTGATTTGAACATAGAGTAGCTCATGTGCATAGTCCTGCTTGGCCAGCCTTGAGGTATATTTATTTTTTATATAAATTGAAACACCTCTCCCTTTAGTCATTGTCTGTGTAGTAGCTGGTTTAAATGTGTGGCAGGCATTATAACCTTGCACTGTCGGTGTGCTCTCCATGGCTTTAAACCATGTCTCAGTGACTGCACAGATGTCAGCATTAGGGTGAAGAGAGCTTCTAGGGAGTGGAGTTTTTTGTTTAGACTCTTGCATGACAGAGTTCATGGTCTGTCATAGACCTTCCCTTTTTGGGCCAGAATTTTGAGAAAGCTGTTTATAAGCAGCCTGTATCTTATTTACTGTTAATGGGCTCATGGACCCATACCAATACGAATTTTACATTGCCACAGTACTGAGACTTTAGCGTAGTAAATGATCTCCTGATTGTCCAACATAAACCTCTGCAGCATGTGACACTGGTATAGCATACTGACTGAATACTGTAAGATAAGGGCCCACATAGTCTTGTCAGAATAAATCCTACATAAATACAATATTCTCTTAATAGGCTTAGAAATGCAGCCATATTAAAGAAGGAGAAATCTTTCAGTGAATGATAAAAAAATGAGATCAATGAAATAGCCTTCTTACCAAAGCGCTGATAAGGATTGGATGTGCTAAAAGAGTGTGCAAAACATTTGGTGCAAAAACAGATCTTGATTAGATGGTACAAGGCTTGGGAACCAATGTTGAAGAGATGCATTGAACTTGTAGGAAATTTACATCGTTTTAGAATTATGAGAGATACTTTCTAGACAGAATTCAGTTCAGATACTCAGAAGACTGAATGCAGAAGTCAGTTCAATTGTCCAGCAGTTCAGATATTCAGAAGTCAGTTTAGAAGTCCAGAAATTACAGAAAGTGCAGTTTGTCTTAATTCTGCCATTGCAGAGAAAGGGGCAATTTTGAGTTCAGGGTTACAGCGGACAGTATAAGTCATTCTTCAGAGAAGCAGAAGTTTAAGTATTTAGTCTGGTTCAGTTTATCAGCATTGTTACTTGAGATAGTGTCGGTATAAGATTTGTTCAGATCTTGTTGGATTATTAAATCTACCTCCACTGTATACTGCTGCTACATAATAAACTGCCTTTATCAAACCTGTGGCAAGTAATGACTTTTATTCTGAAAGGTACAAAAAGATTTGGTACATAAAGGAAAAGCTGAAATATTTGTAACTTGTTCAATAAGGTCCCTAATAGAGTGACAAAAAAATAAAAATCTCGAATGGCTTAGATGTCGAAAATGTTGTTCTTTGTAATCACTATTGTGAGATTGTGGTACAGTGAAGATCAGAAAATTTGCCCTTTCTTCACTGTAGTACGATCTTGGAGTTGGAATATATATTTGGGGGGGGGGTGCAGCCCCCCCCACAATAGTGATTTTGATTTCCTGCATTTCCGCCCATGTAAGTGTTGGAGATTTTGAAATTTCGTCCATATAATATAGACCCATTCAATATAGCTCCTTCCAAGTAAAAATAAAGACATTTATTTTTGGTCTAACAAATACTTACATTTTCATAGTAATATTTCTTCTTTGGGACTAGGCTAGTTTCACTTTAACTGTATTGGTGCTTAAAGGGTGATTTTACATCTAAAATACCACCTGTTTGTACCCTCCGGAGTATGGAGTTCAGCAGAGTTTAATCCAGGGACTGGTATTTTTTAGTTTTTATGCTACTCTTTAGAGGTCTTATTAGAAAGAGATGCTTATCGTACCACTGATATGTCAGCATTATATATCTGTCTGGTTCCTTCTCCCAAGCGTAAGTATTGAAATGCCTGCACAGATTATCTGAAGCCCTTTCATCTTTGACTTACTTACAATAATTTGAATCAGAACATGTCTAAGACAGAGATGTTATCTGTGCAGGGGGATTCTTCTCCCTTGCCACTTCCATTTTATATTTTATGGTGGTAATAGGCTGAAATTCATGTCAAAAGTGTATAATCTTAATGATGTTCTTGATCACTGTCTGACACTAAGAGACAAGGTGCCTGTCTCCATTATGCAATTTTGTTGACATCTGAAGAATGTCATTACAATTAAACACTTGATATGACATGAGAAATGGTCTGCTGTGAGTCATATCGTGATTTTCTCTCGACTAGTACAATGCCCTCTTCCACGAGCTTCTTGATACCATAACTGATATATTTTAGGTTGTTCAAGACTCAGCGGTACGGTTAATCTCACGTACATAGCATTACCATATTACTCCCATGTTATAAATGTTAAACCTGCTTCCCCTTCCCATTCAGTTGCATTAAAATTATGGTGCTAGTTTTCTTGTCAACATATGGCCTGGGTCCTTCTTATCTGAAGGAGTTGCTTGATCCTTATTGTCCATTTAGGACATTGTGCTCTTCCACTTTGTGTCTGTATATGTTTGGTCTTTGTTAATCAGACTTCATGCCTCTTGAATCTGCTACCTTAACTGAGTAGGGAGACATCCACATTGACCTCCATCAAGAGTTTCCTGTAAACATACCCTTCTGATGTCTTTTGGGTGCAGACAGTTGAGTAGCCTTTATTCTGATAGGCAAGAGCATACCTCTTAACCTTTTTGCTCAAAAATTCTGAAAAAAGCCAACAAATGGGGGACAAAGGTCTAAAATTAGGGACATTTTGTAAATATATCTCTAATTCACTTAAAAAGTTAACAGAACAGCAGATTTTTTTCATCTATATGCACTTTTGTACAAGAAGAAATATGAAACTCGAATGACTGGCATAACTGATTGACTGTAAGCCTCCTTGATTTACCAGAACACATTTTATGAGAGACAGAGAAAAAATATTTGGCAAAATCAGGGATGTTCTGCAAAATCGTGGATAGATGAGAAGTGTGTGGTAGAAGGACTCCTACATTTTTTGTCCCTAATTGAAATAAATAACTCTCCAAAATATAGGCTCTAAGTGTGGAAAGCCCTGAACTGTAAGAAATTAGCTTTTCATTAAAAAGGGAAGAAAAAAGCTTTTATTTCAGTTTTAAATTATTTCAATTGCAATTATAATCACCTGTTAGGTGATACTGACTTTTTTGCTTTTCTGCATTTTTATGTTTTAGCAAAAAAAAAAAAAAAAAAGAGTTATCTGTCTGCATTCTGTAACTTATTCTGGGATGTTAGTCTTGTAGCTTTGTTTGCAATTGTGTGAGAACTGTGACTTACTGCAAGATCTGAGCATTGTTTCTATATACATTATGCTGCACTTCTATCTCCATAAGTACAATTACTTATAAAAGCTATCTGTTTGTATTTGGAACTAAGTCTGGGATCTTCGCTTTATAGTTTCGTTTACAACTGTGGGAGAATTGTGAAGTACTGCAGGATCAGATCCTCACTGAATCATTTACTGTTCCATTTTTCTATAAGCAGTGTTATTGGTAAAAATCCACCTAGTCTGGTGCCTTAGACTGTAGCTTGGATTGCAATAGTGGCAATATTTAAGTTTTTCTACAGGACTTGTGCTTCTGTGCTTCTACAGCTGTTTACATTTCAGATTTGCTACTGCAGTCTTACATTCTACTTATCATTTGCCAGCTTAAAGTTGCATTCTATTGTCTTTTTGTTAGTGTTGATAAAGTTGTTACTGTTTTCCCCTGTACTTATGTCTGATACATTGTTATAAGCTCTCTCAGCTCCCACTGGAGCATTATATACTGCTCTCCCTGCTACTTTCTACTGTTAGTACATTAATTACAGTTCTTTCCTACCCCCACTGTAAAAGCTAATGTTTCCGAAATTCTAACCTACCTGGGGTCATTGCCATGAAGCTCAGAGTCATAGGACTAAGAGTACAGGTTCTGAAGTCATGAGATCACCTATTGGTTTTATTTGACTGAATCCCTTTCTAGCTAGTGTGCTATAACCCCCACAGAGCAACACCCACTAAGAGTAATTTTATTCAAGAATCTGAGAAGTGTGGTAAGCCTTGAACCATGAACAATGAGTTTTTCATGAAAAAGGGAGGAAAAAGTTGTGCAGAGCTGAACTCAGTGCACCACTTCTGTTGGATTTGTTGTGTTGTGGGTTGTCTGCACAAAATCTATACAGTCTTAGAAATCCAGATCTGAGGCTCAAGTAACTTTAGACAATTGCAAATAAATACACCTTGAGCTGCATTATACTACTGACCCAATAGCTAGACATTTCCACATGCCTTAGTAGTAAGTCCACTCAACAGTATCCCAAACAAACCAAACTCCAAGCTGTTATAGTCAACCCTGCACCCCCAAGTCATTCCTTCTCCAAGGATGATGGCACAGTATGAGCAAAAAATGACTGAGTTCAATAATTGGCTATGTTTTTGGTGTCATTCAAAGGGGATCCAATGTTTATCAGTCTGCATCTGTCAACTCTAGGGATTTGATTATTGCCAAAAAAATTGTCACCCTCATATTGTTCTTTTTAAGTAATGCCAGCATGATAAATCTGCCAACATAATGAAACAAGCAAAGGAAAATAGACGGTGCTACTGATCAATGGTAGGATCCTAGGAGCCTAAACAAGAAACTTTACTTCCTACAAGCACTCCTCATCCTGAAGGATGTTGATGTCTGTGTAATAACTGAGATGTGTTAAAACAGTGAGACCACTGTAGCTGTGCAGGGCTATAATACCTTCTGCAGTTTAGACCAACTACTGTGCAGGAGGGAAAAAGTGGATGTGTCTCAGTCTTTGTCCTTCACATCAAGGCTTGTAAAGCAACATGACGCACTAGAGCTTCTTTATATCCAAATAACCATTGGAAAGATCACATCATGTATATTAGCGAGATATAAAACTCTCTCTATGACCCAAGAAAGCCACAATGCCTATCTAAAGGAAATGGAATTACTCAGTATTAAACCCAACACCATTTTTCTAGGTGATGTGGAATATCACACTATAGACTGGGAAGTCTACACCACCACTAGTGCATACGCACATAGATTCCTGGACTTTGTCAGTACAGATGCCCTGGAACAATTAGTCACTAGGAGGAGCAGCATCTTGTATCTTGCCCTTACAAGTATGGAGGCATCTTGCATTATCCACCCAAGGAATCTTTATAAATGTCTTTAAGACAAACTAGCTGCATTTAAGTGCTACATTGGCAAACGTCAAATCCCCACCAAACCCATAAAACACAAAGACATTGAAGCACAGCAATGATGTAATACATTTTATTGGACCAAAATAGGTTTTTGCAATTACATGAGCTTTTGAGCTGAATGATCCCTTCAACAGGAGTTATTCCAATAACAACTCCTGATGAAGAGCTCATGCAAGCTCAAAGGCTTGAGTAATTGCAAAACCTAAGCCTCCATACAAGTTTTATACCAAAAAGAATAGCTACAGTTATTTCTTCTGCATAAGGGAGGACATTCCACATCTCCAGGCAATTACAAGCTTATAAGTCAGACCAGCCTCCTATGCAAAGCCATGTAAAGACTTTTCATGGGATGGACCAATAAGGACATAGGGAGAGTCCAACACTAGACCCATCTCAGTTTGGATTTGTCAAGGGCAGGTCATGCTTATTCAACCTTTTAGACTTCTTTGAAAAGGTCACCAAATCAATGGATGAAGGTAAAACAGTACACACCACATACCTAGACCTAGCCAAGACTTTTGACACAACACCCTCCCCATACTTGGACATAGTAGAAAAGCTAAATAAAATGGGAATAACCAACTGCATCACCTGCTGGATTGCCAACTGGCTCACAGATAGGATGCAGGAGATCAAAACAGGGGAAGCTACCTCCACAAAGAGACCAGTTACCAGTGAAGTCCTGCAGGATTCTGTACTTTGACCTCTTCTGTTTGGTATATACTTCAATTAAGTAAAAGCCAAAACATGAGCTGCTTAATTTTGCAGATGTCTGCAGATTAAGAGCAGTTATTGAATCATTTAATGACTTAGCCGTCCTGCGGGAAGGTCTGTTCCAATCAAATAACTTGTGCTAGAATCATGGGCTAAAACTAAATGCCAGCAAATGCATTAGCTTATCCTTTAGGAAGTTGTCTATCCTAGGGAACTACCACACAGACAATATGCACCTGAGAATTGACCCAGTTGCTCAGGATTTAGAAACTTTTCTGGACAGGGTCCCACCTTTTGATCAACCTGTCCACTGCCATAAGAAACTCCTTCTATATTACACAACTTATAAACAAAGGGACTGTGACTGGATCTAGAGATGTCATTGTCTCCCTTTTCTCAGCCCTTATTAAGCCAATAATTGAGTATATGCCCCATCTGGCATGTATTTATCCAAACAAATGCAGCAACTGGAACACTCATAGAGATGCCTGACTAAAAGTATGCAAGGCCTAAGCAATATGTTCTACATGAACCACGTCAAAGCCTTGTCACTACATTTGATAACTTACAGACTGCTAAGAAGTGACCTGTGTCTGGCATACAATGCATCCTCCAACCAAAAACTGATAAGCTCATAGGTGAATACTAGGCTAACTCCCCTTAAGGGCCATTTTAAGCATAGCCAATAATCGTATGTGCATGAGGCAAAGACATTAACCATTATGCCAAACCCTCCCCATATGACAAATCCTCCACATATATGCCAAACCCTCCTCATGGATCTACTGCACATCAGTCAAATGGCATCATAAATACTTAGTCCAGGGATCTAATGGCATCAGAAATACTTAGTCCAGGGATCTAAACCTCTTCTGCAACATCAGCAGAATGGTTTGTAGGGACAGGTATTGCTCACAGAGGATACCACTGCTCTGGAACAGATTCCTCGTCCTCTTAAAGCAAAGTTCACCCCTGTCAATATTCAAATAAAACCTAGATTGATGGGTGGGTAATAGAAATTTTACCCCAGGACTGTCCCCTGTACTATTAATGGATAGAGGAATTTCCTAAATACTTTATCCCATTAATGGGTCCCCTCATGTTATCTATGGTATGAGCTCAGTTATTGTCACTTGGGTTAATATATTATTATCAGCCATGGGATGGTTAATGCCAACATAACACCAGAATAGATAGATTAATTCAAGCACCAGCAGAGAAATTGGCTAGGCTTAAAATGATCTGCAAGGGCAACTATCCTAGTATTTACCTATGAGCCTATACATTAGAGTTGTATTCTTTGCACCACAAATTTATCCTTGTCACAGTAAAAGTTCCCATAAACGACTTTAAACAACTCATGAATATTTATCAGTTCAGAATCTGTGCCTCTAATTCTTTCTGCATTCCTACACATCTTTCACCCTTCTTAAGAATCGGTAGTTTGTCAGGGAAATTCCCTATAACCAAGAATATGTATTAGCTCTTTACTGTAGCTTGACAGTTCCTCCAAAAATTATTTAGCTCAGATGTTGCCGTCCTATAATTTGCAAGGGCTGCTTTGTCCCAGAAACGCAAGCTCTTCCATGACATATATGCTTCCTTCTACGTTCATTTCTATTTCTTACCTTAATAAATTAGCCCTCAAAAGAATGGCCTAGAAAGGCATAGAAGAAGCCTTCAACCACAGTTTGAAGCTATTCCATCAGACAAAACACTGCATGAATGTGATGTTGTTAAGAGATGAGTACTATGATGCCACCTGCCTCAAAGACGTTTCTGTTGCTTGTTCTAGAAAATAAGAGGGTCCATGCTGCATTTTTTGGAAAACTAAAACACTGAGTGTGAGAAAACATGGAGGGTGATAGGTCTGCATGTTCTGCTAGTGCAAAAAGTTATATCTGTGGTTTCTACTCCCTTCAACAATCTCACTAATACTATTAGTATAGGGAGATATTATTAAGAAAGGGCACAGTAGAATATGCAATGCCAATGTCTTTAGATTGCATAGCTCTCCATCCATCAACTATCCCACGGCCCCTTCCCAGCTGTCTCAATACTTTTTTTTTTTCCTTTGAGATTTTGAGATTCCTTTCATACCAGGAAGAAGACCTGTATAATACTGGATCTGATCCCGGATATCATGAAATTCATCACCCATCCCCACCTAGTATTACTGGAATGTTTTCAGAGTAAACTGCATCAATTTGTTGTGATAGGGAGACAAAAATAAAAAGACATGGGATTCATGCTGTCCCTATATAAAATTCCCCACTGGTGTCCAAAACTTAACTTGCAATTGTTTATCTTCCCCACCATGTTTATATTCTAATAGTGTCCACTGATCTGCTTAGACAATATCACTACTGATCTTTGTAGAGGTCTGTGCTGAACTAAAAATTTGTGACTCACTCACTTTCCAAACAATCATCTGACATACACCTTCAGATTTTTGGCTTCTTAAATGAGGATCATATCTGTACTTACTATTCAAATATACCTCAGCATATTATGTCACTTCCTTGTCATGTTAATGCACTCATCTTTAACATCAGGCACTTCAATATTCACATCAATAGCAGACTTTTGCAGGGTCTCGACAAAACTAAATACAAGCAAAATGATTTGATGAACACAACCATAACAAATCAGTAGCAACAAAAGTGAAAGGAGAGGCCTAGAAGAGGAGCATGATATTCATTTTCATTCTCATAATCTAAACTAAAACCACACAAAATTTCAAAAGCAAATGGCACAGAAACCAAAGAAAAGTTCTTATAATGAGCTGGGTGGTGATATTTAAAATAAAAAAAATGGCAGTGATCACAAGTGGACAACATTAATATAGACAGAATATTAGTTGTATTATAACTGTGAACATATTGTAAACAACCTCACATACCTTACTGTAGGAGTATCTTATTCCTTTCAAAGTTTCTGTATTTCTTAATTAGCTTATTTTACTATAGCTAAGGCTCTCTAATTATTTTTTAACTAATATATTTCTTTATATTTGTGTAAATATTTCTCTTTGAATATGATATCTTCTTAGATAGTATGACTTTGGAACTACTGTTCTCTCATGTACTGTTTGTCTTACATTTTCATTTTTTTTCTCTTATGATTGTACATTATAAACATTTGAATGTTACTATTGGAGCTTTTCTCCCTGGGCCTCTGCTGAAAATGAAAATATATCCAGTTGGACTAGCCCGGTTAACAAATGTAAAATAAAAAAATAAATAAATAAATTTTTAAAAGAAACCACCATAGATAACATTTTATCTATACAAATTGAAAATATAAGTAAACAGAGCTCCAAGTCAAGAACAGTGTTAAAAACATAGAACAGATTTTCTCAATATTCTGAATTAACTCTGATATATCTTCGTATATTTGCATTATAAATGTAGTCAGGTACCTAGTAATGCTTTAATGTAGAATGATGTGTACATACTACAGACCTCCTGTGACCAGATCCTTTTATGGAGATCGTATGAGA